>NC_034190.2:77000905-77052140 GCF_002021735.2 Oncorhynchus kisutch | reverse complement strand
GCCAAATGTATGACCTTATTAGAGACACATATTTCCCTCAGATTAAACAGATCCACAAAGAATTTGAAGACAAATCCAATCTTGATAAACTCCCATATCTACTGGGTGTAATACCACAGTGATCCATCACAGCAGCAAGATGTGTGACCTGTTGCCACAAGAAAATGGCAAACAGTGAAGCACAAACACCGTTGTAAATACAACCTACAGTATATTTATCTGTTTATTTATTTTTTCTTTCATACTTCAACACTCTACATTCACAATAATATAATTATGAGTGTAATGTTTACTGTTCATACATTTATTATTGTTTATTTCTCTTGTTTATTTCCTGTCAATTTCACTTGCTTTGGCAATGTAAACATCTGTTTCCCATGCCAATAAAGCCCTTTGAAATGAATTGAATTGAGAGAGAAAGAGAGAGAGATAAAGAGAGGGGGGGTGAGAGAGCGAGAGAGAGAGAGAGAGAGAGAGACAGAGTGAGAGGGGGGGAGAAAGAGAGACACTCCCATTCAGACTAGCTCTGTGCAATATGAGGGTGTTTGACAGGTGTCAGTCTCAAAAGTCACTCTGAAGACTCCCATTCCTCCCTCTTTCACATCTCACCACGTCACACTGTAAGAAATGGCTTTGAAACCCCACAGAGTTGGTGAGGGATTCTCACAAGACATTAGGCATTTCATGTTTTCTTCTTCTCTATATAATAAAAACATTAAGCAAGGTAGGAGAATTGAGCTGTTACTGCAAGCTTAGAGATCTGCTTTGGGCTGTTTGACTTAACGGAGATAGAGGTGAGATGGTCAACACTGTGTCAGGCGGCATGTCAACAACATGCTCGTGTTATTATTTCTCACTGCAGGGCATGTCAACTCAACACCTCTGCAGCAGGTTGGCGAAGTTCTCTCTGGACTTTGTGTGTGTGTGTGTGTGTGTGTGTGTGGTGTGTGTGTGTGTGTGTGTGTGTGTGTGTGTGTGTGTGTGTGTGTGTGTGTGTGTGTGTGTGTGTGTGTGTGTGTGTGTGTGTGTGTGTCTGTGTGTGTGTGTGTCTGTGTGTGTGTGTGTCTGTGTGTGGTGTGTGTGTGTGTGTGTGTGTGTGTGTGTGTGTGTGTGTGTGTGTGTGTGTGTGTGTGTGTGTGTGTGTGTATAGCCCACGTTGACATATGTAGCTTGATGAAAGCCAGTCAATCACCCAGAAAATATACCTCTCTATTGATATCACATAAATGATTAAGCATTTCACACATGTTATCCAGATACTGACTGTCAGCACTTGATGGTCTATAGCAGCTTCCCACCAAAGTGGAACTCACCCTGTAAAATACTACTTGAGTAAAAGTCTAAAAGTATTTGGTTTTACATGTACTTAACTATCAAAAGTAAAAGTACAAATAATTTAAAATTCCTTTTTTAAGCAACCAGACGGCACAATTGTCTTGTTTTTTAAATGTACATATTGCCGGAGATCACGGCTGGCGAGAAGATGAGGAAATCCACCCGTTCCCACGCTTCACAGGATTCGGAGAACCCTTTATGGACGGGCAAAAGGCAGGACAACTTGAGCCTGTTGCTCTCGCTGCCAGGTGCAGGCCTCCGACAGATAGAGAAGCCCCGCTTGATCCAGAGCAGGGATGGAAAGTTGGCGATGACGACTTTGAAATCGTAATAGTAGGCACTGCGGCTGCAGACACAGGCACCCCCAGCGACGAAGGTGCAGGAAGATCAGGCTCCAGAATATCAAAACTAATCGTTGTTTGTATCCCCTCCGGGCCTCTCCTAGGGAATGTAGACTGCTTTGCGGGAGGCCTCTGTCTTCTCGTGACATGTGACCATCGTTGAATGCCTTGCTCCTCTTGCTGTGCTCCTTTGACTCAGCTATTAGATGGGGGAGCTCCGGCAACACCGGCCAATCGAACAGTGACAAACAACAAGGCAGAGATGCATCCAACAAGCGCAAACAACATCCAGCCACCGGTGTAGAACATGTAAACATTCCACTCTGCGGTTTCCCTAGTTTTTTTTATGTCGGCTGACGACCTGCGTGATCAAGGAAGCCACCTCAGGTTTATAATCCTCGGCAATCAAACAATTGCCGCAGTTTGTCCAGAAACAAAGCGTAGTAGATACAGCTCCTACAGCTCTGGAAACATTCATTTATTTCTCCAGACAAAGAGGGTTCCATTGCAAAACTCATCTGGTACCAACTTCGATAGTGTGATGCTAGCAGTTTAGCATCTCTGTTATGCAGGCTGTCTGTTAAGCGGGACGTTGCTAACCACATCGCAGAATCCACGCAAACACAAGTTCGGTATTCGTTTTAATGAATATCGTTTTTGTTTTAATCAAAAATCACAAACCGAGTGATTCCAGTCTACAGTGTTCACACTCTGAGTGTGGTTTGTAATCTGAGATGGTTTAATGTGTGGTTTGTAATCTGAGATTGTTTAATGTGTGGTTTGTAATCTGAGATGGTTTAATGTGTGGTTTGTAATCTGAGATTGTTTAATGTGTGGTTTGTAATCTGAGATGTTTTACTGTGTGGTTTGTGACCATGCAAAGAAACTAAACATCTCTACTGACCATGCCAAGAAACTAAACATCCCTACTGACCATGTCAAGAAACTAAACATCTCTACTGACCATGTCAAGAAACTAAACATCCCTACTGACCATGCCAAGAAACTAAACATCTCTACTGACCATGCCAAGAAACTAAACATCTCTACTGACCATGTCAAGAATCTAAACATCTCTACTGACCATGCCAAGAAACTAAACATCCCTACTGACCATGTCAAGAATCTAAACATCTCTACTGACCATGCCAAGAAACTAAACATCCCTACTGACCATGCCAAGAAACTAAACATCCCTACTGACCATGCCTAGAAACTAAACATGGAAAACTGTGTGTGTGCTTGTGCATGTGCTGCTTGTTTGTGTGTGTGTGTGCGTGTTCGTGTGTGTGTGTTCGTGTGTGTGTGTGTGTGTGTGGGTGGGGGGGGGGGGTTGATAAGCAGTTTCAGGCTCCCAGGGTTGGGTGATGGGATTTGATTAGAGCTGTGGAAGTGAGTGCTGTGGGTTTACCAGAGATCAGGGTAGTAGGAGGGGAGAAAATCTACTCCAGCCCCAGTTGCTTGTCCAGGGTTGGGTAGATGGTGGTGGTGGTAGAGGTGGAGGGGAGACATACCATACACACATTGAGGAACACACACACAGGAGGAGGTGGTGGGTCATTGGGATTATTGCAGGGCGATTCAGCTGTTTATTATTCTTTCTGTAACATCTGAACCTGGAGAATGAGCCTGGAGCTGCCTGGGATCAATGTAGAGGTTCACCAGAGCACAGAGAGACATGCACTTTGTGTGTGTGTGTGTGTGTGTGTGTGTGTGTGTGTGTGTGTGTGTGTGTGTGTGTGTGTGTGTGTGTGTGTGTGTGTGTGTGTGTGTGTGTGTGTGTGTGTGTGTGTGTGTGTGTCTACAGGCTCAGAACAGACACACATCAGGGGTCACTCACACAATTTAACAGACACATATGAGGTTTACCGCTGCCTAAAGTGAAGAGGCTAGTTCCAGATTAATGCCTAAAGTGACAAGGCTAGTTCACAGATTAATGCCTAAAGTGACAAGGCTAGTTCACAGATTAATGCCTAAAGTGACAAGGCTAGTTCACAGATTAATGCTAAAGTGACAAGGCTAGTTCATAGATTAATCCCTAAAGTGACAAGGCTAGTTCAAGATTAATCGCCTAAAGTGACAAGGCTAGTTCACAGATTAATGCCTAAAGTGACAAGGCTAGTTCACAGATTAATGCCTAAAGTGACAAGGCTAGTTCACAGATTAATGCCTAAAGTGACAAGGCTAGTTCACAGATTAATGCCTAAAGTGACAAGGCTAGTTCACAGATTAATGCCTAAAGTGACAAGGCTAGTTCACAGATTAATGCCTAAAGTGACAAGGCTAGTTCACAGATTAATGCCTAAAGTGACAAGGCTAGTTCACAGATTAATGCCTAAAGTGACAAGGCTAGTTCATAGATTAATCCCTAAAGTGACAAGGCTAGTTCACAGATTAATGCCTAAAGTGACAAGGCTAGTTCACAGATTAATGCCTAAGGTGACAAGGCTAGTTCACAGATTAATGCCTAAAGTGACAAGGCTAGTTCACAGATTAATGCCTAAAGTGACAAGGCTAGTTCACAGATTAATGCCTAAAGTGACAAGGCTAGTTCATAGATTAATCCCTAAAGTGACAAGGCTAGTTCACAGATTAATGCCTAAAGTGACAAGGCTAGTTCACAGATTAATGCCTAAAGTGACAAGGCTAGTTCACAGATTAATGCCTAAAGTGACAAGGCTAGTTCACAGATTAATGCCTAAAGTGACAAGGCTAGTTCACAGATTAATGCCTAAAGTGACAAGGCTAGTTCACAGATTAATGCCTAAAGTGACAAGGCTAGTTCACAGATTAATGCCTAAAGTGACAAGGCTAGTTCACAGATTAATGCCTAAAGTGACAAGGCTAGTTCACAGATTAATGCCTAAAGTGACAAGGCTAGTTCACAGATTAATGCCTAAAGTGACAAGGCTAGTTCATAGATTAATCCCTAAAGTGACAAGGCTAGTTCACAGATTAATGCCTAAAGTGACAAGGCTAGTTCACAGATTAATGCCTAAAGTGACAAGGCTAGTTCACAGATTAATGCCTAAAGTGACAAGGCTAGTTCACAGATTAATGCCTATAGTTTATCTTCACACTTCTAATAGATGACGAGAATAAAGAGCTTTCAATTTTTTTAACCAGGCAAGTCAGTTAAGAACAAATTCTTATTTACAGTGACAGCCAAACCCAGACAACGCTGGGCAAATTGTGCACCGCCCTACGGGATGCTCAATTGTGGGCGGTTGTTATACAGCCTGGAATTGAACCATGGTCTGTAGTGATGCTTCTATCACCGAGATGCAGTGCCTTAGACCACTGTGCTACTAGGTGGCTAGTTTAGATGGTTACCGTGGCTTTATTTTAGGTTTTTGAGGCACTTCCTTGCTTTTCTCGTTGAAAACACCGGCAGCATTTCATGAAACATTAACGGCAGTTCGAGACAAGAGAAAGGTTGTTTTTGTATTTCAAAAATTACATTAAAATAACTTTTACTGGCAACCGTGGTGATACCAAATGGTCGAGAGAAAATGATTATGGTTCAGAAAGAAAACATATGTGTTTAAATTAGAAAATGATAAAAACATGGGTGGCAGGTAGCCCAGCGGTTAAGAGCGTTGGGCCAGTAACTGAAAGATTAGCTGACAATGTGACATATCTGTAAATGTGCCCTTGAGCAAGGCACTTTACCCTAACTTCTCCTGTAAATTGTTCTGTTTAAGAGTGTCTGCTGACCAGGGCATGCTGCACATTGACTATCTCTACATTGTTTCTAGATGGAACTGATAAAGGAGTCAATTACAATCCAGCGTTGGGATTTCTTGCGGTCGTTGTTAAGACGTTAATGTGTGGAGCAGGGTTATCAAACTCATTCCATGGAGAGCCTAGTGTCTACTGGTTTTTGCTTTTTCCTTTCAACGTCTAGGTCTGTCCATCTTTGGGTAACAGGATGGACGTGTTATGCTCTACCCGCTCAGTTTTCCACCACAAAACACCAGAACATGCCCCCAAACAGTAGAACCAGCTCACCTGATGGAACTCTGTGATTTGGAGATTAGATGTTCAATGTTTCTTTCTGATTTTTTATGTTTTAATTAGTAGTTTCACCATATTAAAATGAGAGTTCAGTTCAGGTAACAGAGTTGACCTTAAAAGGAGGGACAAATGTAAATGAATCAATAATGAATCAAATGATCTAATCTTCAGAAATGGCTTGTCAAAGCAACAAAATAACTTTACAATTATGGGGAAACTTGGAGACATTTAGGGATTAAGTGGGTTAAAATTCCTAGAAGTGATAGAGGGTTGACTGAGGTCTATGTCAAAATGCTGAATTTTGACAGTTTAGTAAGCCTGTGATCATATGTATCAAACCATTTAATTATCCATGTGGTCTAAATTAATTAAAGGGCACTTCGTTTAAAGCGGCAATTTGTCACTTTTTGTGCAACCTGACCAAATCCACATAGAAATGTGAGTTATAGATATGTCATTCTCATAGAAAGCAAGTCTAAGAAGCGGTAGATCTGTTCTATGTGAGCTATTTCTATCCTTTACCA
Organism: Oncorhynchus kisutch; assembly: GCF_002021735.2. Taxonomy (NCBI): domain Eukaryota; kingdom Metazoa; phylum Chordata; class Actinopteri; order Salmoniformes; family Salmonidae; genus Oncorhynchus; species Oncorhynchus kisutch. Next base: position 77,045,923 of record NC_034190.2, on the reverse strand, counting down.
TGCTTAAGTTTGTTTTTTGCATCTTATACTTTAGGTTTTGTACACCAACTTCAAAGAGCTGAAAATACAATATTTTGTGGTTATGCAAAATATGTTTCATAGCAGTTTTGATGGTACAATGATTATCTACACGATACTTGCTTGTTTTGTCACATAAACTATCAAAGGGACACAATAGGCTCTTATTTCGTGGAATGACCCGTTGATTATTATTATTGTTAAATTTCTCTTGAACTTCTACCCAGTGATGGTTTCCATGGATACAACACAACACTGGGGCTTTTGATGATTCTGTGAATGGAGCTGGAAGAGCAATTTTAATAGCTCAACAGAATTGGTTCATGTACATCAGTCCCCTTCAGCTTTCTATTGGTATTTGTATTATGGATCCCCATTGACTATGCAACAGAGTAGTGTCCATTTGAGAGAACGAGAGAGAGAGAGAGAGAGAGAGAGAGAGAGGGAGAGAGAGAGAGAGAGAGAGAGAGAGAGAGAGAGAGAGAAGGCTCCAGACCAGACCCGTAATGCTGGCCAGCACAGCACAGTGTATTTATGCGTGCCTAATGGAACCCTGTTACCTACATAGTGCACTTATTTTGATTAGAGCCCTATGAACCCTGGTCAAAAGTAGTGCAGCAGTTTTGGGACACATCAAGAGAGAGATAGAGCTTGATCCAGGACCCTCGATGCAAAACATTCCAGCCCAGTCCCAGTTATAGCTGTAGTACATCTCTCTGCTCTGGTGGACCAGATGAATAATTGATGGATGACTATTTGGGAACTAAATTACATGGATATTACTGGGACTGAGGCTGGGACTCATGGAGCAGAGAATCTCTCTCTGAGACACTGGAGAGACTGATATACTGTCAGAGAAACTGAAGACTGGCAGATTGGAAGAAAGACTGTCAGATTGACTGAGAGACTGTAAGAGAGACTAAGAGACTGTCAGATTGACTGAGAGACTGTAAGAGAGACTAAGAGTCAACAAACAGGTCACTGACCATCTCGAATCCCACCGTACCTTCTCCGCTGTGCAATCTGGTTTCCGAGCCGGTCATGGGTGCACCTCAGCCACACTCAAGGTACTCAACGATATCATAACCGCCATCGATAAAAGACAGTACTGTGCAGCCGTCTTTATCGACCTTGCCAAGGCTTTCGACTCTGTCAATCACCATATTCTTATCGGCAGACTCAGGAGCCTCGGTTTTTCGGATGACTGCCTTGCCTGGTTCACCAATTACTTTGCAGACAGAGTTCAGTGCGTCAAATCGGAGGGCATGCTGTCTGGTCCTCTGGCAGTCTCTATGGGGGTGCCACAGGGTTCAATTCTCGGGCCGACTCTTTTCTCTGTGTATATCAATGATGTTGCTCTTGCTGCGGGCGATTCCCTGATCCACCTCTACGCAGACGACACCATTCTATATACTTTCGGCCCGTCTTTGGACACTGTGCTATCTAACCTCCAAACAAGCTTCAATGCCATACAACACTCCTTCCGTGGCCTCCAACTGCTCTTAAACGCTAGTAAAACCAAATGCATGCTTTTCAACCGGTCGCTGCCTGCACCCGCATGCCCGACTAGCATCACCACCCTGGATGGTTCCGACCTAGAATATGTGGACGTCTATAAGTACCTAGGTGTCTGGCTAGACTGCAAACTCTCCTTCCAGACTCATATCAAACATCTCCAATCGAAAATCAAATCAAGAGTCGGCTTTCTATTCCGCAACAAAGCCTCCTTCACTCACGCCGCCAAGCTTACCCTAGTAAAACTGACTATCCTACCGATCCTCGACTTCGGCGATGTCATCTACAAAATGGCTTCCAACACTCTACTCAGCAAACTGGATGCAGTTTAACACAGTGCCATCCGTTTTGTCACTAAAGCACCTTATACCACCCACCACTGCGACTTGTATGCTCTAGTCGGCTGGCCCTCGCTACATATTCGTCGCCAGACCCACTGGCTCCAGGTCATCTACAAGTCCATGCTAGGTAAAGCTCCGCCTTATCTCAGCTCACTGGTCACGATGGCAACACCCATCCGTAGCACGCGCTCCAGCAGGTGTATCTCACTGATCATCCCTAAAGCCAACACCTCATTTGGCCGCCTTTCGTTCCAGTACTCTGCTGCCTGTGACTGGAACGAATTGCAAAAATCGCTGAAGTTGGAGACTTTTATCTCCCTCACCAACTTCAAACATCAGCTATCTGAGCAGCTAACCGATCGCTGCAGCTGTACATAGTCCATACTGTTTTTATTTATTTATTTACTTTTCTGCTCTTTTGCACACCAATATCTCTACCTGTACATGACCATCTGATCATTCATCACTCCAGTGTTAATCTGCAAAATTGTAATTATTTGCCTACCTCCTCATGCCTTCTGCACACATTGTATATAGACTCCCCCTTTGTTTTCTACTGTGTTATTGACTTGTTAATTGTTTACTCCATGTGTAACTCTTTGTTGTCTGCTCACACTGCTATGCTTTATCTTGGCCAGGTCGCAGTTGTAAATGAGAACTTGTTCTCAACTAGCCTACCTGGTTAAATAAAGGTTAAATAAAAAATAAAAAAATAAAAAAAAGAGACTGGCAGTGAGACTGAAAAACTGGCAGAGAGACTGAGAGACTGTCAGATTGACTGAGAGACTGTATGAGAGACTGAGACTGTCAGATTGACTGATAGACTGTTGGATTGGCTGAGAGACTGTCAGATTGAGTGAGAGACTGTCAGAGAGACTGGGAGATTGTCAGAGAGACTGAGAGACTGAATTACATGGAGATTACTGGGACTGAGGCTGGGACTCATGGAGCAGAGCATCTCTCTCTGAGACACTGGAGAGACTGATATACTGTCAGAGATACTGAAGACTGGCAGATTGGCTGAAAGACTGTCAGAGAGACTGTCAGAGAGACTAAGAGACTGTCAGATTGACTGAGAGACTGTCAGAGAGACTGAGAATGTCAGATTGACTGATAGACTGTTGGATTGGCTGAGAGACTGTCAGATTGAGTGAGAGACTGTCAGAGAGACTGGGAGATTGTCAGAGAGACTGAGAGACTGAATTACATGGAGATTACTGGGACTGAGGCTGGGACTCATGGAGCAGAGCATCTCTCTCTGAGACACTGGAGAGACTGATATACTGTCAGAGAAACTGAAGACTGGCAGATTGGCTGAAAGACTGTCAGATTGACTGAGAGACTGTCAGAAAGACTGTCAGAGAGACTGTCAGAGAGACTGAGAGACTGTCAGATTGACTGAGAGACTGTCAGAGAGACTGAGATACTGAATTACATGGAGATTACTGGGACTGAGGCTGGGACTCATGGAGCAGAGCATCTCTCTCTGAGACACTGGAGAGACTGATATACTGTCAGAGAAACTGAAGACTGGCAGATTGGCTGAAAGACTGTCAGAGAGACTGTCAGAGAGACTAAGAGACTGTCAGATTGACTGAGAGACTGTCAGAGAGACTGAGAATGTCAGATTGACTGATAGACTGTTGGATTGGCTGAGAGACTGTCAGATTGAGTGAGAGACTGTCAGAGAGACTGGGAGATTGTCAGAGAGACTGAGAGACTGAATTACATGGAGATTACTGGGACTGAGGCTGGGACTCATGGAGCAGAGCATCTCTCTCTGAGACACTGGAGAGACTGATATACTGTCAGAGAAACTGAAGACTGGCAGATTGGCTGAAAGACTGTCAGAGAGACTGTCAGAGAGACTAAGAGACTGTCAGATTGACTGAGAGACTGTCAGAGAGACTGAGAATGTCAGAGAGACTGAGAGACTGTCAGAGAGACTGAGAGTGTCAGAGAGACTAAGAATGTCAGATAGACTGAGAGACTGTTAGAGAGACAAATTAGAGATGAGAAGGAGGGTAGTGTCATTCAGAGTTGCCTCTGCCTCTCTCTGCCTCTTTCTCCCCTCCCTCCCTCCCTCCCTCCCTCCGCCTTTCTTTTCAGGACATCCTGATGTGACCTTCGTTTCAGCGACGGCATCTGTGTGTGCTGCTTTACTGAGGCTAGTGTTGTACCATGTTCTGCAATGTCTAGAATAGATCATTTCAATATTTTTTTATGCATAATAACATGTACAGTGGGGCAAAAAAGTATTTAGTCAGCCACCAATTGTGCAAGTTCTCCCACTTAAAAAGATCAGAGAGGCCTGTAATTTTCATCATAGGTACACTTCAACTATGACAGACAAAATGAGAAAAAAAATCCAGAAGATCACATTGCAGGATTTTTAATGAATTTATTTGCAAATAATGGTGGAAAATAAGTATTTGGTCACCTACAAACAAGCAAGATTTCTGGCTCTCACAGACCTGTAACTTCTTCTTTAAGAGGCTCCTCTGTCCTCCACTCGTTACCTGTATTAATGGCACCTGTTTGAACTTGTTATCAGTATAAAAGACACCTGTCCACAACCTCAAACAGTCTCACTCCAAACTCCACTATGGCCAAGACCAAAGAGCTGTCAAAGGACACCAGAAACAAAATTGTAGACCTGCACCAGGCTGGGAAGACTGAATCTGCAATAGGTAAGCAGCTTGGTTTGAAGAAATCAACCTTGGGAGCAATTATTAGGAAATGGAAGACATACAAGACCACTGATAATCTCCCTCGATCTGGGGCTCCACGCAAGATCTCACCCCGTGGGGTCAAAATGATCACAAGAACGGTGAGCAAAAATCCCAGAACCACATGGGGGAACCTAGTGAATGACCTGCAGAGAGCTGGGACGCAAGTAACAAAGCCTACTATCAGTAACACACTACGCCGCCAGGGACTCAAATCCTGCAGTGCCAGACGTGTTCCCCTGCTTAAGCCAGTACATGTCCAGGCCCATCTGAAGTTTGTTAGAGAGCATTTGGATGATCCAGAAGAAGATTGGGAGAATGTCATATGGTCAGATGAAACCAAAATATAACTTTTTGGTAAAAACTCAACTTGTCGTGTTTGGAGGACAAAGAATGCTGAGTTGCATCCAAATAACACCATACCTACTGTGAAACATGGGGGTGGAAACATCATGCTTTGGGGCTGTTTTTCTGCAAAGGAACCAGGACGACTGATCCGTGTAATGAAAAGAATGAATGGGGCCATGTATCGTGAGATTTTGAGTGAAAACCTCCTTCCATCAGCAAGGGCATTGAAGATGAAACGTGGCTGGGTCTTTCAGCATGACAATGATCCCAAACACACCGGGCAACGAAGGAGTGGCTTCGTAAGAAGCATTTCAAGGTCCTGGAGTGGCCTAGCCAGTCTCCAGATCTCAACCCCATGGAAAATCTTTGGAGGGAGTTGAAAGTCTGTGTTGCCCAGCAACAGCCCCAAAAAATCACTGCTCTAGAGGAGATCTGCATGGAGGAATGGGCCAAAATACCAACAACAGTGTATGAAAACCTTGTGAAGACTTTTGACCTCTGTCATTGCCAACAAAGGGTATATAACAAAGTATTGAGATAAACTTTTGTTATTGACCAAATACTTATTTTCCACCATCATTTGCAAATAAATTCATTAAAAATCCTACAATGTGATTTTCTGGATTTCTTTTTCTCATTTTGTCTGTCATAGTTGAAGTGTACCTATGATGACAATTACAGGCCTCTCTCATCTTCTTAAGTGGGAGAACTTGCACAATTGGTGGCTGACTAAATACTTTTTTGCCCCACTGTATCTTACAACCTCTGTTGCATTCTTTTATTTGTGTGTGTGTTGCTGTGTGTGTGCACGTGTATGTGTGTGTGTGTTTTCCTTTTTCCTATAGTATCTGTGACAGCCAACGTTCTGACCTTAGTTCTGTTGTTATGTCTTTGTTTTAGGTTGGTCAGGGCGTGAGTTGAGTGGGTTGTCTATGTTCGTTTTACTCTGTTGTGTTTTGCGTTTAGCCTGGTATGGTTCTCAATCAGAGGCAGGTGTCGTTAGTTGTCTCTGATTGAGAATCATACTTCGGTAGCCTTTTCCCACCTGTTTTGTGGGTGATTATTTTCTGTGTGTTCCACACGGAACTGTTTCGGTTTTATTATTTCACGTTGTTATTTTGTATTTTTCAGTGTTCTATTAAAAGAATCATGAACATTTACCACGCTGCGCATTGGTCCTCCGATCCTTCCTACTACTCCTCGACAGAGGAGGAAGAAGACCGTTACAGTATCTGTATAATTTCATGTATCAGAGGCAGCTGGTCTGAAATAGGAACCATGATGAGAGAAGACAGAATGGGAATGTATATGCATTCATATTGTCATTTCTTCTCATTCATATAACATGGCTCCTTGAATTGAAATCATGCCTTCCAGGGTTGAATGTGAGATGTGGATTGAAGGAGAGGAGAGAGGGAGCTGAAGCATTTATCTCGTCCTTTCTGTTGGTCAGCAAAGTGCTCAAAGAGGAAGAAAAAAGGAAAGAAGGATAAAGCTGATCAAGAAGAAGAGAAACCATTTGCCTCAGAATGTGCTTTGTACATCTGTCTACCCATGGCTACAGTTAATTGTATTTACTGCACTAATAAGGGTCGAACCTCTAGGATTCCTCTATCTTTTTTAAAATCTCTTTTGTATATATTTTTCTTCTTTATGGAACGGCAATAAATCTCTACCAATATAGAGTAGTTGTCAACCAATTTTTATAGTTGGACTCAATGCTAGAAAAAAGTCACATACCAATGTATGAGCTTGATAGTGTGTTGGTGAGGAGAACATGCAGCTATTGAAAGATGCCATTGTTTGTGCTTGGGTTGTCATTGGAGACAGAGATACAGCTGGGATTCGTTGAACAAGAGGCGGCTTTCTGCTTTGTCCAGCCAGAACTTCTAGATCTGTCCAAAAGTTCTAGAACTGTCCAGGGGTTCTAGAGCTGTCCAGGGCTTCTAGATCTGTCCAGGGCTTCTAGAGCTGTCCAGGGGTTCTAGAGCTGTCCAGGGGTTCTAGAGCTGTCCAGGGGCTCAGCCCTAACTCCCACTTCTGGTAATGGAAGTAGTAGAGGGACAGAATAAGAGCAGTTGTGACAGTCTGTGGGGATGTGAGAACTCCCATTCCCTTTTCAACCTGTATGAGTAGTACTCTAACAAGGGTTTAGAGCACATAAAGTGACTTGAGTTGGCTAATAACCAAGTTTGGGACAACAGGCACCAGCAGCATTACTCTACCACTGTCACAGTCCATCCAATATTGTGGATACTATCTCTCTCTCTCTCTCTATCTCTCTCTCTCTCTCTCTCTCTCTCTCTCTCTCCCCCCCATCATCACTCTACTGGGTTCAGCGTGGTCTTGCCTCTACCGTTATTACCGCCGCAGGGTCATTCCATCTGTCTCCCCCTCTCTCTCACACACAATTATTGCCTTGTTTATAAGAAAACTTATATTGCTTCCCAATGGAGTCATGCAGTGTCACAGGACGTGTGTGTGTGTGTGTGTGTGTGTGTGTGTGTGTGTGTGTGTGTGTGTGTGTGTGTGTGTGTGTGTGTGTGTGTGTGTGTGTGTGTGTGTGTGTGTGTGTGTGTGTGTGTGTGTGTGTGCGTGTGTGTGTATTTGTGTGCTGGCGTGTGTCTGTGATACTACCATATCCCTGGATAATATTCCTCCTAGCTGGTCACCTGCATTCCTTCTCTTGACTAACACAGATTTCCCATGAAGAGCAGATGGATCCTTTCATCTGTTAGATTGCATAGATATCAATTGTCTCTTTAAGAATAAAATCTATTTCTGATAAATTTCCCAGAAGTCCTCTCTGGCCTGGAACCATCAATCATGGTAAGGTGGAGTGAGGAGAGGAGCTGTTGATTATTGTAGTGATCATAGTGCCATCCCAAATGACACAATATTCCCTATATAGTGCACTACTTTTGACAAGGTGCCATTTGAAAATGAAACCATGTAGTATGTAGGTCTACTCCAGCATGTTTGTATGGGAGGGAAAGTGTAAGGAACATTATATTTTATTGATTTCTGTTAAACACGATTGCAGAAAGAAAAAAATATTATGTTCTACACTAGAATACACAGTCCCAATTCAACCCTATTCTGAGTACAGAATATAAGGTTCCATTGGAACTAATAGAGTGCAACATACAGACCCACGCTGCTGCTTTTTACTGGTCATTGAAATCTGTTCCCTCTGGTTGTCTAGCTGTGTCTGTCTGTCTGTCTGTCTGTCTGTCTGTCTGTCTGTCTGTCTGTCTGTCTGTCTGTCTGTCTGTCTGTCTGTCTGTCTGTCTGTCTGTCTGTCTGTCTGTCTGTCTGTCTGTCTGTCTGTCTGTCTGTCTGTCTGTCTGGTTGTCTAGCTGTGTCTGTCTGTCTGTCTGTCTGTCTGTCTGTCTGTCTGTCTGTCTGTCTGTCTGTCTGTCTGTCTGTCTGTCTGTCTGTCTGTCTGGTTGTCTAGCTGTGTCTGTCTGTCTGGTTGTCTAGCTGTGTCTGTCTGTCTGTCTGCCTGGTTGTCTAGCTGTGTCTGTCTGGTTGTCTGCCTGGTTGTCTAGCTGTGTCTGTCTGTCTGTCTGTCTGGTTGTCTAGCTGTGTCTGTCTGTCTAGCTGTCTGTCTGTCTGTCTAGCTCTGTCTGTCTGTCTGTCTGTCTGTCTGTCTGTCTGTCTGTCTGTCTGTCTGTCTGTCTGTCTGTCTGTCTGTCTGTCTGTCTGGGTTTAACCTCCCTCGCTCCCTACCTTCCATTCCAGTCTCAGTCACCTGGGGTTTAACCTCCCTCCCTCCCTACCTTCTGTTCCAGTCTCAGTCACCTGGGGTTTAACCTCCCTCCCTCCCTACCTTCCGTTCCAGTCTCAGTCACCTGGGGTTTAACCTCCCTCCCTCCCTACCTTCCGTTCCAGTCTCAGTCACCTGGGTTTAACCTCCCTCCCTCCCTACCTTCCGTTCCAGTCTCAGTCACCTGGGGTTTAACCTCCCTCCCTACCTACCTTCTGTTCCAGTCTCAGTCACCTGGGGTTTAACCTCCCTCCCTCCCTACCTTCCGTTCCAGTCTCAGTCACCTGGGGTTTAACCTCCCTCCCTCCCTACCTTCCGTTCCAGTCTCAGTCACCTGGGGTTTAGCCTCCCTCCCTCCCGTTCCAGTCTCAGTCACCTGGGGTTTAACCTCCCTCCCTCCCTACCTTCCGTTCCAGTCTCAGTCACCTGGGGTTTAACCTCCCTCCCTCCCTCCCGTTCCAGTCTCAGTCACCTGGAGTTTAACCTCCCTCCCTCCCTCCCGTTCCAGTCTCAGTCACCTGGGGTTTAACCTCCCTCCCTCCCGTTCTAGTCTCAGTCACCTGGAGTTTAACCTCCCTCCCTCCCGTTCCAGTCTCAGTCACCTGGGGTTTAACCTCCCTCCCGTTCCAGTCTCAGTCACCTGGGGTTTAACCTCCCTCCCTCCCTACCTTCCGTTCCAGTCTCAGTCACCTGGGGTTTAGCCTCCCTCCCTCCCGTTCCAGTCTCAGTCACCTGGGGTTTAACCTCCCTCCCTCCCTACCTTCCGTTCCAGTCTCAGTCACCTGGGGTTTAACCTCCCTCCCTCCCTCCCGTTCCAGTCTCAGTCACCTGGAGTTTAACCTCCCTCCCTCCCTCCCGTTCCAGTCTCAGTCACCTGGGGTTTAACCTCCCTCCCTCCCGTTCTAGTCTCAGTCACCTGGAGTTTAACCTCCCTCCCTCCCGTTCCAGTCTCAGTCACCTGGGGTTTAACCTCCCTCCCGTTCCAGTCTCAGTCACCTGGGGTTTAACCTCCCTCCCTCCCTACCTTCCGTTCCAGTCTCAGTCACCTGGGGTTTAACCTCCCTCCCTCCCTACCTTCCGTTCCAGTCTCAGTCACCTGGGGTTTAACCTCCCTCCCTCCCTCCCTTCTGTTCCAGTCTCAGTCACCTGGGGTTTAACCTCCCTCCCTCCCTACCTTCCGTTCCAGTCTCAGTCACCTGGGGTTTAACCTCCCTCCCTCCCTACCTTCCGTTCCAGTCTCAGTCACCTGGGGTTTAACCTCCCTCCCTCCCGTTCTAGTCTCAGTCACCTGGAGTTTAACCTCCCTCACTCCCGTTCCAGTCTCAGTCACCTGGGGTTTAACCTCCCTCCCGTTCCAGTCTCAGTCACCTGGGGTTTAACCTCCCTCCCTCCCTACCTTCCGTTCCAGTCTCAGTCACCTGGGGTTTAACCTCCCTCCCTCCCTACCTTCCGTTCCAGTCTCAGTCACCTGGGGTTTAACCTCCCTCCCTCCCTACCTTCCGTTCCAGTCTCAGTCACCTGGGGTTTAACCTCCCTCCCTCCCGTTCCAGTCTCAGTCACCTGGAGTTTAACCTCCCTCCCTCCCTCCCGTTCCAGTCTCAGTCAACTGGGGTTTAACCTTCCTCCCTCCCGTTCCAGTCTCAGTCACCTGGGGTTTAACCTCCCTCCCTCCCTACCTTCTGTTCCAGTCTCAGTCACCTAGAGTTTAACCTCCCTCCCTCCCGTTACAGTCTCAGTCACCTGGAGTTTAACCTCCCTCCGTCCCGTTCCAGTCTCAGGCACCTGGGGTTTAACCTCCCTCCCTCCCTCCCGTTCCAGTCTCAGTCACCTGGAGTTTAACCTCCCTCCCTCCCTCCCGTTCCAGTCTCAGTCACCTGGAGTTTAACCTCCCTCGCTCCCGTTCCAGTCTCAGTCACCTGGAGTTTAACCTCCCTCCCTCCCTCCCGTTCCAGTCTCAGTCACCTGGAGTTTAACCTCCCTCCCTCCCTCCCATTCCAGTCTCAGTCACCTGGAGTTTAACCTCCCTCCCTCCCGTTCCAGTCTCAGTCACCTGGAGTTTAACCTCCCTCCCTCCCGTTCCAGTCTCAGTCACCTGGAGTTTAACTTCCCTCCCTCCCGTTCCAGTCTCAGTCACCTGGGGTTTAACCTCCCTCCCTCCCTCCCTCCCTCCCTCCCTCCCTCCCTCCCTCCCTCCCTCCCTCCCTCCCTCCCTCCCTCCCTCCCTCCCTCCCTCCCTCCCTCCCTCCCTCCTCCCTCCCTCCCTCCCTCCCTCCCTCCCTCCCTCCCGTTACAGTCTCAGTCACCTGGAGTTTAACCTCCCTCCCTCCCGTTCCAGTCTCAGTCACCTGGAGTTTAACCTCCCTCCCTCCCGTTCCAGTCTCAGTCACCTGGAGTTTATCCTCCCTCCCTCCCGTTCCAGTCTCAGTCACCTGGGGTTTAACCTCCCTCCCTCCCTACCTTCCGTTCCAGTCTCAGTCACCTGGGGTTTAACCTCCCTCCCTACCTACCTTCTGTTCCAGTCTCAGTCACCTGGGGTTTAACCTCCCTCCCTCCCTCCCTACCTTCCGTTCCAGTCTCAGTCACCTGGGGTTTAACCTCCCTCCCTCCCTACCTTCCGTTCCAGTCTCAGTCACCTGGGGTTTAGCCTCCCTCCCTCCCGTTCCAGTCTCAGTCACCTGGGGTTTAACCTCCCTCCCTCCCTACCTTCCGTTCCAGTCTCAGTCACCTGGGGTTTAACCTCCCTCCCTCCCTCCCGTTCCAGTCTCAGTCACCTGGAGTTTAACCTCCCTCCCTCCCTCCCGTTCCAGTCTCAGTCACCTGGGGTTTAACCTCCCTCCCTCCCGTTCTAGTCTCAGTCACCTGGAGTTTAACCTCCCTCCCTCCCGTTCCAGTCTCAGTCACCTGGGGTTTAACCTCCCTCCCGTTCCAGTCTCAGTCACCTGGGGTTTAACCTCCCTCCCTCCCTACCTTCCGTTCCAGTCTCAGTCACCTGGGGTTTAACCTCCCTCCCTCCCTACCTTCCGTTCCAGTCTCAGTCACCTGGGGTTTAACCTCCCTCCCTCCCTTCTGTTCCAGTCTCAGTCACCTGGGGTTTAACCTCCCTCCCTCCCTCCCTTCTGTTCCAGTCTCAGTCACCTGGGGTTTAACCTCCCTCCCTCCCTCCCTCCCGTTCCAGTCTCAGTCACCTGGAGTTTATCCTCCCTCCCTCCCGTTCCAGTCTCAGTCACCTGGGGTTTAACCTCCTCCCTCCCTACCTTCCGTTCCAGTCTCAGTCACCTGGGGTTTAACCTCCCTCCCTACCTACCTTCTGTTCCAGTCTCAGTCACCTGGGGTTTAACCTCCCTCCCTCCCTCCCTACCTTCCGTTCCAGTCTCAGTCACCTGGGGTTTAACCTCCCTCCCTCCCTACCTTCCGTTCCAGTCTCAGTCACCTGGGGTTTAGCCTCCCTCCCTCCCGTTCCAGTCTCAGTCACCTGGGGTTTAACCTCCCTCCTCCCTACCTTCCGTTCCAGTCTCAGTCACCTGGGGTTTAACCTCCCTCCCTCCCTCCCGTTCCAGTCTCAGTCACCTGGAGTTTAACCTCCCTCCCTCCCGTTCCAGTCTCAGTCACCTGGGGTTTAACCTCCCTCCCTCCCGTTCTAGTCTCAGTCACCTGGAGTTTAACCTCCCTCCCTCCCGTTCCAGTCTCAGTCACCTGGGGTTTAACCTCCCTCCCGTTCCAGTCTCAGTCACCTGGGGTTTAACCTCCCTCCCTCCCTACCTTCCGTTCCAGTCTCAGTCACCTGGGGTTTAACCTCCCTCCCTCCCTACCTTCCGTTCCAGTCTCAGTCACCTGGGGTTTAACCTCCCTCCCTCCCTCCCTTCTGTTCCAGTCTCAGTCACCTGGGGTTTAACCTCCCTCCCTCCCTCCCTTCTGTTCCAGTCTCAGTCACCTGGGGTTTAACCTCCCTCCCTCCCTCCCGTTCCAGTCTCAGTCACCTGGAGTTTATCCTCCCTCCCTCCCGTTCCAGTCTCAGTCACCTGGGGTTTAACCTCCCTCCCTCCCTACCTTCCGTTCCAGTCTCAGTCACCTGGGGTTTAACCTCCCTCCCTACCTACCTTCTGTTCCAGTCTCAGTCACCTGGGGTTTAACCTCCCTCCCTCCCTCCCTACCTTCCGTTCCAGTCTCAGTCACCTGGGGTTTAACCTCCCTCCCTCCCTACCTTCCGTTCCAGTCTCAGTCACCTGGGGTTTAGCCTCCCTCCCTCCCGTTCCAGTCTCAGTCACCTGGGGTTTAACCTCCCTCCCTCCCTACCTTCCGTTCCAGTCTCAGTCACCTGGGGTTTAACCTCCCTCCCTCCCTCCCGTTCCAGTCTCAGTCACCTGGAGTTTAACCTCCCTCCCTCCCTCCCGTTCCAGTCTCAGTCACCTGGGGTTTAACCTCCCTCCCTCCCGTTCTAGTCTCAGTCACCTGGAGTTTAACCTCCCTCCCTCCCGTTCCAGTCTCAGTCACCTGGGGTTTAACCTCCCTCCCGTTCCAGTCTCAGTCACCTGGGGTTTAACCTCCCTCCCTCCCTACCTTCCGTTCCAGTCTCAGTCACCTGGGGTTTAACCTCCCTCCCTCCCTACCTTCCGTTCCAGTCTCAGTCACCTGGGGTTAACCTCCCTCCCTCCCTCCCTTCTGTTCCAGTCTCAGTCACCTGGGGTTTAACCTCCCTCCCTCCCTACCTTCCGTTCCAGTCTCAGTCACCTGGGGTTTAACCTCCCTCCCTCCCTACCTTCCGTTCCAGTCTCAGTCACCTGGGGTTTAACCTCCCTCCCTCCCGTTCTAGTCTCAGTCACCTGGAGTTTAACCTCCCTCCCTCCCGTTCCAGTCTCAGTCACCTGGGGTTTAACCTCCCTCCCGTTCCAGTCTCAGTCACCTGGGGTTTAACCTTCCTCCCTCCCTACCTTCCGTTCCAGTCTCAGTCACCTGGGGTTTAACCTCCCTCCTCCCTACCTTCCGTTCCAGTCTCAGTCACCTGGGGTTTAACCTCCCTCCCTCCCTACCTTCCGTTCCAGTCTCAGTCACCTGGGGTTTAACCTCCCTCCCTCCCGTTCCAGTCTCAGTCACCTGGAGTTTAACCTCCCTCCCTCCCTCCCGTTCCAGTCTCAGTCAACTGGGGTTTAACCTTCCTCCCTCCCGTTCCAGTCTCAGTCACCTGGGGTTTAACCTCCCTCCCTCCCTACCTTCTGTTCCAGTCTCAGTCACCTAGAGTTTAACCTCCCTCCCTCCCGTTACAGTCTCAGTCACCTGGAGTTTAACCTCCCTCCGTCCCGTTCCAGTCTCAGGCACCTGGGGTTTAACCTCCCTCCCTCCGTCCCGTTCCAGTCTCAGTCACCTGGAGTTTAACCTCCCTCCCTCCCTCCCGTTCCAGTCTCAGTCACCTGGAGTTTAACCTCCCTCGCTCCCGTTCCAGTCTCAGTCACCTGGAGTTTAACCTCCCTCCCTCCCTCCCGTTCCAGTCTCAGTCACCTGGAGTTTAACCTCCCTCCCTCCCTCCCATTCCAGTCTCAGTCACCTGGAGTTTAACCTCCCTCCCTCCCGTTCCAGTCTCAGTCACCTGGAGTTTAACCTCCCTCCCTCCCGTTCCAGTCTCAGTCACCTGGAGTTTAACTTCCCTCCCTCCCGTTCCAGTCTCAGTCACCTGGGGTTTAACCTCCCTCCCTCCCTCCCTCCCTCCCTCCCTCCCTCCCTCCCTCCCTCCCTCCCTCCCTCCCTCCCTCCCTCCCTCCCTCCCTCCCTCCCTCCCTCCCTCCCTCCCTCCCTCCCTCCCTCCCTCCCTCCTCCCTCCCTCCTCCCTCCCTCCCGTTCCAGTCTCAGTCACCTGGAGTTTAACCTCCCTCCCTCCCGTTCCAGTCTCAGTCACCTGGAGTTTAACCTCCCTCCCTCCCGTTCCAGTCTCAGTCACCTGGAGTTTATCCTCCCTCCCTCCCGTTCCAGTCTCAGTCACCTGGGGTTTAACCTCCCTCCCTCCCTACCTTCCGTTCCAGTCTCAGTCACCTGGGGTTTAACCTCCCTCCCTCCCTCCCTCCCTCCCTCCCTCCCTCCCTCCCTCCCTCCCTCCCTCCCTCCCTCCCTCCCTCCCTCCCTCCCTCCCCTCCCTCCCTCCCTCCCTCCCTCCCTCCCGTTCCAGTCTCAGTCACCTGGAGTTTATCCTCCCTCCCTCCCGTTCCAGTCTCAGTCACCTGGGGTTTAACCTCCCTCCCTCCCTACCTTCCGTTCCAGTCTCAGTCACCTGGGGTTTAACCTCCCTCCCTCCCGTTCCAGTCTCAGTCACCTGGAGTTTAACCTCCCTCCCTCCCTCCCGTTCCAGTCTCAGTCAACTGGGGTTTAACCTTCCTCCCTCCCGTTCCAGTCTCAGTCACCTGGGGTTTAACCTCCCTCCCTCCCTACCTTCTGTTCCAGTCTCAGTCACCTAGAGTTTAACCTCCCTCCCTCCCGTTACAGTCTCAGTCACCTGGAGTTTAACCTCCCTCCGTCCCGTTCCAGTCTCAGGCACCTGGGGTTTAACCTCCCTCCCTCCCTCCCGTTCCAGTCTCAGTCACCTGGAGTTTAACCTCCCTCCCTCCCGTTCCAGTCTCAGTCACCTGGAGTTTAACCTCCCTACCTTCCGTTCCAGTCTCAGTCACCTGGGGTTTAACCTCCCTCCCTACCTACCTTCTGTTCCAGTCTCAGTCACCTGGGGTTTAACCTCCCTCCCTCCCTCCCTACCTTCCGTTCCAGTCTCAGTCACCTGGGGTTTAACCTCCCTCCCTCCCTACCTTCCGTTCCAGTCTCAGTCACCTGGGGTTTAGCCTCCCTCCCTCCCGTTCCAGTCTCAGTCACCTGGGGTTTAACCTCCCTCCCTCCCTACCTTCCGTTCCAGTCTCAGTCACCTGGGGTTTAACCTCCCTCCCTCCCTCCCGTTCCAGTCTCAGTCACCTGGAGTTTAACCTCCCTCCCTCCCTCCCGTTCCAGTCTCAGTCACCTGGGGTTTAACCTCCCTCCCTCCCGTTCTAGTCTCAGTCACCTGGAGTTTAACCTCCCTCCCTCCCGTTCCAGTCTCAGTCACCTGGGGTTTAACCTCCCTCCCGTTCCAGTCTCAGTCACCTGGGGTTTAACCTCCCTCCCTCCCTACCTTCCGTTCTAGTCTCAGTCACCTGGGGTTTAACCTCCCTCCCTCCCTACCTTCCGTTCCAGTCTCAGTCACCTGGGGTTTAACCTCCCTCCCTCCCTCCCTTCTGTTCCAGTCTCAGTCACCTGGGGTTTAACCTCCCTCCCTCCCTACCTTCCGTTCCAGTCTCAGTCACCTGGGGTTTAACCTCCCTCCCTCCCTACCTTCCGTTCCAGTCTCAGTCACCTGGGGTTTAACCTCCCTCCCTCCCGTTCTAGTCTCAGTCACCTGGAGTTTAACCTCCCTCCCTCCCGTTCCAGTCTCAGTCACCTGGGGTTTAACCTCCCTCCCGTTCCAGTCTCAGTCACCTGGGGTTTAACCTCCCTCCCTCCCTACCTTCCGTTCCAGTCTCAGTCACCTGGGGTTTAACCTCCCTCCCTCCCTACCTTCCGTTCCAGTCTCAGTCACCTGGGGTTTAACCTCCCTCCCTCCCTACCTTCTGTTCCAGTCTCAGTCACCTAGAGTTTAACCTCCCTCCCTCCCGTTACAGTCTCAGTCACCTGGAGTTTAACCTCCCTCCGTCCCGTTCCAGTCTCAGGCACCTGGGGTTTAACCTCCCTCCCTCCCTCCCGTTCCAGTCTCAGTCACCTGGAGTTTAACCTCCCTCCCTCCCATTCCAGTCTCAGTCACCTGGAGTTTAACCTCCCTACCTTCCGTTCCAGTCTCAGTCACCTGGGGTTTAACCTCCCTCCCTACCTACCTTCTGTTCCAGTCTCAGTCACCTGGGGTTTAACCTCCCTCCCTCCCTCCCTACCTTCCGTTCCAGTCTCAGTCACCTGGGGTTTAACCTCCCTCCCTCCCTACCTTCCGTTCCAGTCTCAGTCACCTGGGGTTTAGCCTCCCTCCCTCCCGTTCCAGTCTCAGTCACCTGGGGTTTAACCTCCCTCCCTCCCTACCTTCCGTTCCAGTCTCAGTCACCTGGGGTTTAACCTCCCTCCCTCCCTCCCGTTCCAGTCTCAGTCACCTGGAGTTTAACCTCCCTCCCTCCCTCCCGTTCCAGTCTCAGTCACCTGGGGTTTAACCTCCCTCCCTCCCGTTCTAGTCTCAGTCACCTGGAGTTTAACCTCCCTCCCTCCCGTTCCAGTCTCAGTCACCTGGGGTTTAACCTCCCTCCCGTTCCAGTCTCAGTCACCTGGGGTTTAACCTCCCTCCCTCCCTACCTTCCGTTCTAGTCTCAGTCACCTGGGGTTTAACCTCCCTCCCTCCCTACCTTCCGTTCCAGTCTCAGTCACCTGGGGTTTAACCTCCCTCCCTCCCTCCCTTCTGTTCCAGTCTCAGTCACCTGGGGTTTAACCTCCCTCCCTCCCTACCTTCCGTTCCAGTCTCAGTCACCTGGGGTTTAACCTCCCTCCCTCCCTACCTTCCGTTCCAGTCTCAGTCACCTGGGGTTTAACCTCCCTCCCTCCCGTTCTAGTCTCAGTCACCTGGAGTTTAACCTCCCTCCCTCCCGTTCCAGTCTCAGTCACCTGGGGTTTAACCTCCCTCCCGTTCCAGTCTCAGTCACCTGGGGTTTAACCTCCCTCCCTCCCTACCTTCCGTTCCAGTCTCAGTCACCTGGGGTTTAACCTCCCTCCCTCCCTACCTTCCGTTCCAGTCTCAGTCACCTGGGGTTTAACCTCCCTCCCT
This sequence comes from Oncorhynchus kisutch, assembly GCF_002021735.2. Taxonomy (NCBI): domain Eukaryota; kingdom Metazoa; phylum Chordata; class Actinopteri; order Salmoniformes; family Salmonidae; genus Oncorhynchus; species Oncorhynchus kisutch. The sequence continues at coordinate 77,028,403 of NC_034190.2, read as the reverse complement.
CCCTACCTTCCGTTCCAGTCTCAGTCACCTGGGGTTTAACCTCCCTCCCTCCCGTTCCAGTCTCAGTCACCTGGAGTTTAACCTCCCTCCCTCCCTCCCGTTCCAGTCTCAGTCAACTGGGGTTTAACCTTCCTCCCTCCCGTTCCAGTCTCAGTCACCTGGGGTTTAACCTCCCTCCCTCCCTACCTTCTGTTCCAGTCTCAGTCACCTAGAGTTTAACCTCCCTCCCTCCCGTTACAGTCTCAGTCACCTGGAGTTTAACCTCCCTCCGTCCCGTTCCAGTCTCAGTCACCTGGAGTTTAACCTCCCTCCCTCCCTCCCGTTCCAGTCTCAGTCACCTGGAGTTTAACCTCCCTCGCTCCCGTTCCAGTCTCAGTCACCTGGAGTTTAACCTCCCTCCCTCCCTCCCGTTCCAGTCTCAGTCACCTGGAGTTTAACCTCCCTCCCTCCCTCCCATTCCAGTCTCAGTCACCTGGAGTTTAACCTCCCTCCCTCCCGTTCCAGTCTCAGTCACCTGGAGTTTAACCTCCCTCCCTCCCGTTCCAGTCTCAGTCACCTGGAGTTTAACTTCCCTCCCTCCCGTTCCAGTCTCAGTCACCTGGGGTTTAACCTCCCTCCCTCCCTCCCTCCCTCCCTCCCTCCCTCCCTCCCTCCCTCCCTCCCTCCCTCCCTCCCTCCCTCCCTCCCTCCCTCCCTCCCTCCCTCCCTCCCTCCCTCCCTCCCTCCCTCCCTCCCTCCCTCCCTCCCGTTCCAGTCTCAGTCACCTGGAGTTTAACCTCCCTCCCTCCCGTTCCAGTCTCAGTCACCTGGAGTTTAACCTCCCTCCCTCCCGTTCCAGTCTCAGTCACCTGGAGTTTATCCTCCCTCCCTCCCGTTCCAGTCTCAGTCACCTGGGGTTTAACCTCCCTCCCTCCCGTTCCAGTCTTCTCTGTTTGTTTCTTTGCCATGATTTGCTAAATGAATAACGTGTAGAGTGTGTGTTGTGTGTGTGTTGTGTGTGTGTTGTGTGTGTGTGTTGTGTGTGTGTGTGTTGTGTGTGTGTAGGATGTGGCAGTCCTGACATTTTGTCAGCCGGTGATTGTCAAACAAATAACCGTTGGTCTCACGGTAATTGACTGCTATTAACGTAAACACATTTAGCATCTCCTGGCATCCACACATAGCCTTCAACTCATTGATGCAGACCTTTGGAACATCTACACTTAAAGAAATCAATTGAATATAGTCGACACCATCACAACACCATCACAATCCATTCTTTATTTTAGACAGGTCAAGAAACATGATGAAGAAAATGTCTATTTCAGAAGAACAAAATAGCATACTCTGCGTTGTCCTTATGTTAGGTCCTGATCTGGCTATGCCATATGGCTGTGGGCTATACCAGTTCATTTAGCAGACAAGATTTGCTTAGAAGTATGTGGCATTATTTTATAGTATGAAGAATACAATTGAACAAAGCTGAATAAAATAGAAAGTATATGTTCTCCAAACGATTTGAGGGAGTGCGCACATGCAGCTATTCTATGTTGAGCAGTTAACAAAGAAATAGGTCCTCCTATATACATCATTTAGAGTTATTTATGCTACTTTAGTTGTGATACAAACGTTGGGCTATATGTTTAGATTTTTAATACATTGTAAGTCTGCATGATGCAACTCTAATGATGGTTTGAAAAAAGTTGCATGAAAGACATGAGTTCTGTTTATTTTTTTGCACAGGCTGTACACACTTCATCAGTCTCTCATTCACAATTTGACAAGCACATGATAATGCCTCAAATCTCCCGGCGGCATCCTCTTTGTGTGGTGGTAATGACCCCTACAAAAATCCATGCCTTTTGCGGCCAGTGGCCGTTGTGCCCTGGGCTGAATATAATCATTATAATTCCCTTCTACCTGCTGTGTGCTCCAAAGTGGCTCTCAGATATCTAATTTCTTATGAGCCAATGCCCATCACGTGATCGGGTCCTTCTCACAGGCATCTCACGTCCTTATCGAATTCTGAGGTGCATATTTAAGATGTTGCAAGAACTGTCCACATTTACTTTTTGTCAGCCAACAAGATGAGTTGGACCAACAAACAGCACAAGCATTCTTCCTACTGCATGTCAATCTACAATCCCCCATAGTACAACAGTTGACCTATTCTATTGGTCAAATTGTAAATACAATTTCCAAACATAGTCTGGGATAGTTGTGGGATGTGATAGATCCCAAATTAATACAACCACAAGCATTAAAAAAATAGTTTTAAAGCAATGAGGTTGATGCAACAGATCAGAACGCTTAGCTCTAAAAGTTGATCAAATATTAGGCTATTTCTTCACATTATAAGGGCAGCAAAGTGCACACAGCACATAAGCGTGAATACTCCAAAATGCAATCAATTAGAGGGAAAAAACATTCTAAAAAATGACCACAAATGCGATTATGCATGTAATGCTTTATTATAAAGGTGAATTTTTATGGTGAAAATTATCTTCCCCAAACGAATAACTCACGTGCCGCCTTTGTCTGCCAGTTAGGCTCTATACCGGTTGTAAAGCAGATTAATGAGCTTCATTTTAAGAAGTTATTTACTTGTGATACAAACCTTATCAAAATGAATAGGCCTATGGGCTAGGCTATATGAGGTGTGATACTAACCTTATTAAAACATATAGGCCTATGGGCTAGACTACATGAGGTGTGATACTAACCTTATTAAAACATATAGGCCTATGGGCTAGGCTACATGAGGTGTATGACTATGATTTGAAAACGTTGCAATAAAAGGCATGCACTGTTTCTTGCCTTACTGCACACAAGCTGTGATAATATATCATTCACAAGTGATAGGCTAATATTGTGATGCATCAGACTATTCTTGATTTAATCTTGTCTTTATATATACTAAATAATATGTGTGAAATTTGTTTTGATTTAGAATGGACCATTATCATGCACCTGTATCGAAACACAGGCAGGGGAAAAAATACATGTAGTCTATACACTTACTGTAAATAGTAAATGGAAGATGCTTTTCCCGTGGGTCATTAACATGCCAGCCTGGTAGGCTATATAGCTTTTGTAAAGAGAAGCAATGTGCATAATATTTGGAAAGTTGAGAAATAAATATAGTAGGCCTAGCCTATAGAAAGCCGAAGGGATCCTCCTCTTTTTAATAGAGGCCATCAAAACTCTGTTTTCTCACCCAATTGCATAGCCTATAGAAATGTTGCTCAACATGAGCTCATGGGTTCACATGAAGTGTTTTAGATTTTCGATTACATTTGCAGTGATTAGAGGGACAATAGAGTGCTGAGTACCAAGCAGTTAGAAAGTTTGATAGGCTACTAATGACTATCAGCAGCATCAGAGCTTGGAGATGCCTAGTTACTGGGACTAAACAGTCATGTGTAATTTGTCACGAACCTTGCCGAAGACGGTGCCTCTTCCTGTTCGGGCGGTGCTCGGCGGTCGTCGTCGCCGGCCTATTAGCTGCCATCGATTTCCTTTCCGTTTGTTTTTGGTTATTGGGTAATTGGGTACACCTGTTTTGTATTAGGGTTTGTTTGTATGGTATTTAAGGGCACTAGGCCTGCTGGGTATTTGTGCGGGCTTGTTTGTGTTACTCTGTGTTTGATGGTGTGAGTTATTTGTACATTTATTCTCCGGACTATTTTGTCCTGTTGTTTGGACCGGCAACCTATTATTATGTGTGTTGGCGTGACTGTTTTGTTGCACTGGGGAATAAATTTGAAGGAAAGACTGAACCCTGCTCTCTGCGCCTGATTCCACCCACCACCACTCCTAATTGATCGTAACAGAAGCCCGCACCTCCAAAATGGAATCAGCAGGAGCAGCGACCACCCCTCTCCCCACTATGGAGGAGCGCGTTCACCACCACACAGCGGTCCTCCATCGGATTGGTACCGCGATGGACCAGATGATGGAGAGGATGGAACGATGGGAGAGGAGTGGCCTACCGACGTCTACCCCAGCTCCCCCACTGCCGACATCACCTACTCCACCTACGTCATCCTCTGGGTCCGGCGCACTGCGTCTCTCCCCCCCGAGGGAGTACGATGGAGCGGCGGCTGGGTGCCAGGGATTTTTGCTCCAGCTAGAGCTCTACCTGGCTACCTTGCGTCCGGCTCCCTCGGGTGAGGAGAGTGTGAGCCTCCTCGTCTCCTGTTTAACGGGCAGGGCCCTGGACTGGGCTAACGCGGTCTGGAACAGTCCAGACTCGGCTCAGGACAACTACCTGGAGTTCACCCGCCGTTTCCGAGCTGTGTTCGATCATCCACCAGAGGGTAAAGCGGCGGGTGAGCGACTGTTCCACCTCAGACAGGAGACGAGGAGCGCACAGGAATTCGCGTTGGAGTTTAGGACCCTAGCTGCTGGTGCTGGGTGGAATGACAGGGCCCTGATGGACCATTACCGGTGTAGTCTCCGGGAGGACGTCCGCCAGGAGCTAGCTTGCAGGGACACAACTCTCTCCCTGGATGAACTAATAGACACGTCTATTCGATTGGACAACCTGCTAGCTGCCCGCGGGCGTTCAGAAGGGGTCCTGTTAATTCCACCTTCCAGCTCTCCCACTCCCACTCTGATGGAGTTGGGAGGAGCTGCATCTAGGGGGATCAGAGGGGGCTCCTCCTGCTCCTATTGTGGACGGAGAGGACACACTTCGGACCGGTGTTGGAGGAGTCCCTCTGGGAGTCGAGAGGGTCGGCGGAACACTCCTCGGCCACCCCAGGTGAGTAAGCACCAAACTCACCCAGAGCTCCCTGTTGGTCACATGTTTTTGTTAATTTTTTTTCCTGCGTTTTTCCCCTCTCTTCAGCATAAGGCGCTAGTCGATTCAGGCGCAGCTGGGAGTTTTATGGATCGTGGACTCGCCCGTAAATTGGGTATTCCGTTAGTACAGATAGACCCACCTGTCCCCGTGCACTCCTTAGATAGCCGACCGTTAGGGTCAGGGTTGGTCAGGGAGGCCACGATTCCGCTGGACATGGTAACGCAGGGGAATCATAGGGAGAGGATCAGTTTCTACCTTATTGATTCACCTGGGTTTCCGGTGGTGTTGGGGGTTCCCTGGATGGCTATTCACAATCCCCTTATTTCCTGGAAACGGGGGGCTCTTAAGGGGTGGTCAGACGAGTGTTCAGAGAGGTGTATAGGAGTTTCCATCGGTGCCACGACGGTGGAGAGTCCAGACCAGGTTTCCACCGTGCGCATTCCCCCAGAATATGCCGATTTGGCTATCGCTTTTAGTAAGAAGAGGGCGACCAAATTACCACCTCATCGACGGTGGGATTGCGTGATAAACCTCCAGGAGAACGCTGCACTTCCCCGGAGTCATGTGTACCCGCTGTCACAGGAGGAGACGGTGGCTATGGAAACATATGTCACGGAAGCTCTGAGACAGGGGTACATACGGCCCTCCATGTCACCCGTCTCCTCGAGTTTCTTTTTTGTGAGGAAAAAGGAGGGAGGTCTGCGTCCGTGCATTGATTATCGAGGTCTCAATTCGATCACAGTGGGTTTTAGTTATCCGCTACCTCTCATCGCTACGGCGGTGGAATCATTCCACGGAGCGCGTTTCTTCACAAAACTGGACCTCAGGAGCGCGTATAATCTGGTGCGTATTCAGGGAGGAGACGAGTGGAAAACAGCGTTTAGTACCACATCAGGCCACTATGAGTACCTCGTCATGCCGTATGGGTTGATGAATGCTCCAGCCGTCTTCCAATCCTTTGTAGATGAGATTCTCAGGGACTTGCACGGGCAGGGTGTGGTAGTGTATATTGATGACATCTTGATTTATTCTGCCACACGCGCCGCGCATGTTTCCCTGGTGCGCAGGGTTCTTGGGCGACTGCTGGAGCATGACCTATACGTCAAGGCTGAGAAATGTGTGTTCTCCAAACCAGCCGTTTCCTTCCTGGGTTATCGCATTTCCAGCTCGGGGATGATGATGGAGTGTGACCGCGTTAACGCCGTGCGTAATTGGCCGACTCCGACCACGGTAAAGGAGGTGCAGCGATTTTTAGGGTTTGCCAATTACTACCGGAGGTTTATCCGGGGTTTTGGCCAAGTAGCGGCGCCCATTACCTCACTGCTAAAGGGGGGGCCGGTGCGTCTGCAGTGGTCAGCAGAGGCTGATGGAGCCTTCAACCAGTTGAAGGCACTGTTCACTGGGGCTCCCGTGTTGGCGCATCCGGACCCTTCATTAGCATTCATAGTGGAGGTGGATGCGTCCGAGGCTGGGGTTGGAGCCGTGCTGTCTCAGCGCTCGGGTACGCCACCGAAGCTCCGTCCCTGCGCTTTCTTTTCTAAGAAGCTGGGTCCGGCGGAGCGGAACTATGATGTGGGGGACCGGGAGTTACTAGCTATGGTAAAATCCCTGAAGGTGTGGAGACACTGGCTAGAGGGGGCTAAACACCCTTTTCTCATCTGGACTGACCACCGTAATCTGGAGTATATTCGAGCAGCGAGGAGACTGAATCCGCGTCAGGCTAGGTGGGCCATGTTCTTTACACGTTTTAGATTTACGATCTCTTACAGACCAGGTTCCCTCAACACTAAGGCCGACGCGCTGTCCCGTCTCTATGACACCGAGGACCGGGCCATCGAACCCACTCCCATCCTTCCAGCCTCTCGGCTGGTGGCCCCAGTGGTATGGGAGGTGGACGCGGACATCGAGCGAGCGTTGAGGGTTGAACCTGCGCCTACACAGTGTCCGACTGGTAGAAGTTACGTACCGCTTGGTGTCCGTGATAAGTTGATTCGGTGGGCCCACACACTACCGTCTGCGGGTCATCCGGGGATTGATAGGACAGTGCGGGGTCTTAGGGGGAAATACTGGTGGCCCACCTTAGCTAGGGATGTGAGGCTCTATGTCTCTTCCTGTTCGGTATGCGCCCAGAGTAAGGCTCCTAGGCACCTTCCTCGAGGGAAGTTACAGCCCCTCCCGGTTCCACAACGGCCATGGTCCCATCTCTCGGTAGATTTCCTTACTGATCTTCCCCCATCTCAGGGGAACACTACCGTTCTGGTCGTTGTGGATCGGTTCTCTAAGTCCTGCCGTCTCCTCCCATTGCCTGGTCTCCCTACGGCCCTACAGACTGCAGAGGCTCTATTTACCCACGTCTTCCGGCACTATGGGGTTCCAGAGGATATCGTCTCCGATCGGGGTCCCCAGTTCACGTCTCGGGTTTGGAAGGCGTTTATGGAGCGTCTGGGGATCTCGGTCAGCCTTACCTCTGGTTATCACCCCGAAAGTAATGGGCAGGTGGAGAGAGTAAACCAGGAAGTGGGCAGGTTTCTGAGGTCGTATTGCCAGGACCGGCCAGGAGAATGGGCGAGGTACGTCCCGTGGGCAGAGTTGGCCCAGAACTCTCTTCGACATTCGTCCACGAATATGTCGCCATTCGAATGCTTACTGGGCTACCAGCCGGTCCTGGCTCCGTGGCATCAGAGTCAGACCGAGGCTCCTGCGGTGGAGGAGTGGGTACAGCACTCTAGCGAGACCTGGCGGGCAGTCCAGGATTCTCTCAGGCAGGCCAGTGAACGGCAGAAGAGAGACGCTGACCACCACCGCAGCGAGGCCCCGGTGTTCGCACCAGGGGACAGGGTCTGGCTCTCGACCCGAAACCTGCCCCTCCGCCTGCCCTGCCGGAAGCTGGGGCCGCAGTGTGTGGGGCCATTTAAAGTCCTGAGGAGGATAAACGAGGTGTGTTATAGATTGCAACTTCCTCTTATTATCGTATTAACCCCTCGTTTCATGTGTCTCTCCTCAGGCCGGTGGTAGCTGGTCCCCTACAAGACAGTGAGGTACCGGAGGTCCCTCCACCCCCTCTGGACATCGAGGGGTTCCCGGCATACACAGTACGAGCTATTCTGGACACGAGATGCCGGGTGAGGGGCCTGCAGTACCTCGTGGACTGGGAGGGGTACGGTCCGGAGGAGAGGTGCTGGGTACCGGGGAGGGACATTTTAGATCCTTCCCTCTTGAGGGATTTCCATCGCCTCCACCCGGATCGCCCTGCGCCTCGTCCTCCGGGTCGTCCTCGAGGCCGGGGTCGGCGCGCTGCGGGAGCCGCGCGTCAGGGGGGGGTACTGTCACGAACCTTGCCGAAGACGGTGCCTCTTCCTGTTCGGGCGGTGCTCGGCGGTCGTCGTCGCCGGCCTATTAGCTGCCATCGATTTCCTTTCCGTTTGTTTTTGGTTATTGGGTAATTGGGTACACCTGTTTTGTATTAGGGTTTGTTTGTATGGTATTTAAGGGCACTAGGCCTGCTGGGTATTTGTGCGGGCTTGTTTGTGTTACTCTGTGTTTGATGGTGTGAGTTATTTGTACATTTATTCTCCGGACTATTTTGTCCTGTTGTTTGGACCGGCAACCTATTATACGCCCTGTGTGTTGGCGTGACTGTTTTGTTGCACTGGGGAATACATTTGAAGGAAAGACTGAACCCTGCTCTCTGCGCCTGATTCCACCCACCACCACTCCTAATTGATCGTAACATAATTTGACTGCTGTCTTGACTCGTGACCTCCTAAGTGGCGGTAATGCGGTCTCGCAACAGCCCTATGTGTGTGTATGTCCTCCCAAATAACTGGAATGGTGTGTAGAGTGTGTGTGTGTGCATATAACTAAATTTGCTACAGCCATTTTAATACTGGTTTCATGATATTCATCCTTGTGTGCGGGCTCCTCTGCTTGCTCCTCTGCTCCATTATATTTGTCCTCTTCTCAGCAGTTCATGTGTGGTTGTGTTGTATTTGTCTATCGTGTACTATTCCTCAGGGGCCTGCTGAAACTTGTGACTAAAGCTTAAGTCTGTTCCCAGCTGAATAAATCACAGTATTGACTCTGTGCATATCAATAAGGATGTGTGTAGGCGTGCATGTGCGTGTGTGTGTGTGTGTGTGTGTTTGTTTGCTTATTCATAAGGTTAATGACAAACATCTGGCCCCACTTCTAATGGAATCGACAGGTTGCCTTCCAAATGGCACCCTGTTACCTACGTGCACTACTTTGACCAGAGCCCTAGGGAATAGGGTGTAGGGAATAGAGTGTATGGAATAGAGTGTAGGGAATAGGGTGTAGGGAATAGATGTAAGGAATAGAGTGTAGTGAATAGGGTGTAGGGGATATAGGGAATAGGGTGTAGGGAATAGAGTGTAGGGAATAGGGTGTAGGGAATAGGGTGTAGGGAATAGCTGTAGGGAATAGGGTGTAGGAAATAGTGTGTAAGGAATATCGGGAGTAGGGTGAAGGGGATAGGGTGCAGGGAATAATAGGAGTAGGGTTTAGGAAATAGGGTGTAGGGAATAGGGTGTAGTAAATATAGGGAGTAGGGTTTAGGAAATAGGGTGTAGGGAATATAGGGAGTAGGGTGAAGGGGATAGGGTGTAGGGAATATAGGGAATAGGGTGTAAGGAATATAGGGAATAGGGTGTAAGGAATAGGGTGTAGGGAATATAGGGATTAGGGTGTAGGGAATATAGGGAATAGGGTGTAAGGAATATCGGGAGTAGGGTGAAGGGGATAGGGTGTTGGGAATATAGGGAATAGGGTGTAGGGAATATAGGGAATAGGGTGTAAGGAATAGGGTGTAGGGAATATAGGTAATAGGGTGTAGGGAATATAGGGATTAGGGTGTAGGGAATATAGGGAATAGGGTGTAAGGAATATTGGGAGTAGGGTGAAGGGGATAGGGTGCAGGGAATAATAGGAGTAGGGTTTAGGAAATAGGGTGTAGGGAATAGGGTGTATGAAATATAGGGAGTAGGGATTAGGAAATAGGGTGTAGGGAATATAGGGAGTAGGGTGAAGGGGATAGGGTGTAGGGGATATAGGGAGTAGGGTGTAGGGGATAGGATGTAGGGAATATAGGTTATAGGGTGTAGGGAATATAGGGAAAAGGGTGTAGGGAATATCGGGAGTAGGGTGAAGGGGATAGGGTGCAGGGAATAATAGGAGTAGGGTTTAGGAAATAGGGTGTAGGGAATAGGGTGTAGGAAATATAGGGAGTAGGGTGAAGGGGATAGGGTGTAGGGAATATAGGGAGTAGGGTGTAGGGGATAGGATGTAGGGAATATAGGGAGTAGGGTTTAGGGAATAGGGTGTAGGGAATAGGGTGTAGGGAATATAGGGAGTAGGTTGAAGGGGATAGGGTGTAGGGAATATAGGGAGTACAGTTGAAATTGGAAGTTTACATACACTTAGGTTGGAGTCATTAAAACTCATTTTTCAACCAGTCCACAAATTTCTTGTTAACAAACTATAGTCTTGGCAAGTCGGTTAGGACATCTACTTTGTGCTACACACATTACACACACATTCCAACAATCGTTTACGGACAGAATATTTCACTTATAATTCACTGTATAATTCCAGTGGGTCAGAAGTTTACATACACTAAGTTAACTGTGCCTTTAAACAGCTTGGACAATTCCAGAAAATGGTGTCATGGCTTTAGAAGCTTCTGATAGGCTAATTGACATCATTTGAGTCAATTGGAGGTGTACCTGTGGATGTAGTTCAAGGCCTACCTTCAAACTCAGTGCCTTTTTGCTTGACATCATGGGAAAATCAAAAGAAATCAGCCAAAAACTCAGGTTCATCCCAGGGAGCAATGTACAAACTATAGTACGTAAGTATAAACACCATGGGGCCACGCAGCCGCCATACCCCTCAGGAAGGAAATGCATTCTGTCTCCTGGAGATGAACGTACTGTGGTGCGAATAGTAAAAAATCAATCCCAGAACAACTGCAAAAGGACCTTGTGAACATGCTGGAGGAAACAGGTACAAAAGTATCTATATCCACAGTAAAACTAATCCTATATCGACACAACCTGAAAGGCTGCTCAGCAAGGAAGAAGCCACTGCTCCAAAACCGCCATAAAAAAGCCAGACTACGGTTTGCAACTGTACATGGGGACAAAGATCATACTTCATGGAGAAATGTCCTCTGGTCTGATGAAACAAAAATATAACTTTTTGGCCATAATGACCATTGTTATGTTTGGAGGAAAAAGGGGGAGGCTTGCAAGCCGAAGAACACCATCCCAACCGTGGAGCATGGGGGTGGCAGCATCATGTTGTGTGGGAGCTTTGCTGCAGGACTGATGCACTTCACAATGTAGATGGCATCATGAAGAAGGGAAATTACGTGGAGATATTGAAGCAACATCTCAAGACATCAGTCAGGAAGTTAAAGCTTGGTCGCAAATGGGTCTTCCAAATGAACAATGACCCAAAGCATACTTCCAAAGTTGTGGCAAAATGACTTAAGTACAACAAAGTCAAGGTATTGGAATGGCCATCACTAAGCCCTGACCTCAATCCTATAAAACATTTGTGGGCAGAACTGAAAAAGCGTGTGCGAGCAAGGAGGCCTATAAACCTGACTCAGTTACACCAGCTCTGTCAGGAGGAATGGGCCAAAATTCACCCAGCTTATTCTGGGAAGCTTGTGGAAGGCTACCCGAAACATTTGACCCAAGTTAAACCATTTAAAGGCAATGCAACTAGATGCTAATTGAGTGTATGTTCTGACCCACTTGGAATGTGATGAAAGGAATACAAGCTTCCAAGAACACAGGATGAGATGTTACTATCCTTTGTGCAAGCACTTCCAAGAGTTAATGAACAGTGAGCCTGGTGAAATTTGGGGAGCGCATCGTCAGTAGTGTACCTTTGGTTCCTAGGGTGTTTCGGCCTTTCACACTATACACCCTCCCCAAAGGCGGCCAGCGACAGGGTGATCAATCCTACGCTTGCGTCCCATTCCCAATTAGTCATAGGAGTTGCCTTGTTGATGATAGCCAACATCCCATGGGACTATGCATGGCAGGGGCGTCCTCCTCCCTGAGTCAAGCATTGTTGACCGCATACCTCCTGGCCCTCTCACTTCGGGGCCCAACTGGGGTCTTTCCTCTTCATCCAGAGCCACTGACTGCTGCCTTCTGCCGCCTCCGATACAGCTTTGATTGCCGAACGCTGGCTCTGGCCCTTAATTCCAAGGTCTCTAAGCAGTCTGGTTGTAGATGTTGCCACAAAACCTCTGCAGCCCACCTCCACTGGTCGGACTTCTGTGTTCCAGCCATGATGCCGTGCTTCGGCAGCTAGATCGGCATAGCGCAGATGCTTTCGCTCATAAGCCTCATCTACTGAGTCCTCCCAGGGTACTGTGAGCTCAATGATGAAGACCTTCTTGAGTGAACGGGACCAGAGCACCATGTCAGGTCTTAGGGTGGTGGTTGCGATCTCCGGAGGAAACACAAGTTGCCGGCCAATGTCAGCTAGCATTTTCCAGTCGCGGGCCAAGCGCAGCTGGTCTCGCTCTAATGGTGTCGAGCCGCGCTTCGGTGGTTTAGCCCCTTCGCGGACAAAGTTTGTCCGTAAGGGGTGTGATGCTGCTGGGGGTGGTAGGGAGTTGGTGGCAGCTCGCTTGTCCTCCAGGGCGGACGCAAGGTTTTTAAGGACTTGGTTGTGACGCCAAGTGTAGCGTCCTTGGGTGAGGCTTGTTTTACACCCCGTGAGAATGTTCCTGAGGTTGGCTGGCATGGAACAGAGGGCACAGTCCGGATCTTCACCATACCATTGGTGAAGATTAACTGGAGTTGGAAGGACGTCATATGTTGCTCTGATGGAAAAGCTCAACCGCCTCGCTTCCATGGCCCACAGATCCTTCCAGCTGATCTTCCTCTTCTCCACACTGTCCCATCGAGTCCACTGTCCCTGTTTGGCAAGAGAGACTGCCTTGGCCCACCTTGCAGCCTCCTCCTGATGGCGTACTTCCTGCACTACCATCTTCCGCCGCTCTGGTGCAGTGGCCTTACTCCAAGCAGCACGGCTAGTTAGCCCAAGGCCTCCTCTCCCTTGCTGAACATGACCCACAATGTCAGCATGTCTGAGGGCTGCTGTTGCCTCCTGGACTGCTTTTCCTGGCCTCCATTTGCGCCCAGTTGCCAAGGTCGGCGCGTTGTTGCTCACCACTGGGTCTCGAGATTCATACAGTGTCATCTGGAGCCTGGTTTTTGAACACTTGAATTCCTCTGTTAGACTGGCGAGGGGCAGCTTGAGGACACCATCTCCATAGAGGCCGATGGTGGTAAGGCATCGTGGAACTCCGAGCCACTTCTTTAAGTAGCCTGTGACTCCTCTTTCCATCTTCTCCACTGTTGAGATTGGAACCTCATACACTGCTAAGGGCCACAACACCCGGGGTAGGAGACCAAACTGCAGACACCAGGCCTTTAACTTTCCAGGTAGCTGGGTGTTGTCGATGGACTGTAGGCTACTACTGATGTCTTTGCGCAGCTGTTGCACCTGGTCTTTGTCCTTCAGGCTTGCATCATACCACCTTCCAAGGCTTTTTACCGGCTGCTCAGACACTGTTGGGATTTGGTCATCTCCGATGAAGAATTTCAGGTCAGAGAGTACTCCCTTCACAATCGAGATGCTGCGTGACTTGTATGGTTTAATCTTCATACGGGCCCAGCTGATGTTCTCCTCAAGTTTTCTGAGCAGTCTCCTGGTGCATGGGACAGTGGTGGTCAATGTTGTAATGTCGTCCATGTAGGCTCTGAGTGGAGGGAGGCGGAAACCAGAGTCGACTCGCTGTCCACCAGCAACCCATTTTGAGGATCTGATGATAACCTCCATTGCCATTATGAATGCCAACGGAGAAATGGTACATCCTGCCATTATACCTACATTCAGGCACTGCCATGAGGTGGTGAACTCTGAGGTGGTGAAGCAGAACTGCAGATCCTGGAAGTACGACTTCACCAGGGTTGTGATGGTGTCCGGTATGTGGAAAAATCTGAAGGCAGACCACAGGAGTTCATGGGGCACAGAGCCAAATGCATTGGCGAGGTCGAGAAAGACTACATGGAGGTCCCTTTTCTCCACCTTGGCCATTTGGATCTGGTGCCAGATCATGCTGGAATGTTCCAAGCAGCCAGAGAACCCTGATATTCCTGCCTTCTGTACAGATGTATCGACGTACGCATTCCTTTGCAGGTACTCGGCCATCCTCTGGGCAATGACCCTAAAGAAGATTTTCCCCTCGACATTCAGTAAGGAGATTGGGCGGAATTGGCTGATGTTCACTGCATCCTTCTCCTTAGGGATCAGGGCCCCGCCTGCCCTACGCCACACTTTGGGTATTATCTTATTTTTCCAAGCTGTTCTCATAAGCCTCCAGAGGAACCTCAGGACGTCTGGTGCGTTCTTATACACTTTGTACGGGACTCCATTTGGCCCCGGGGCTGATGCTGTTCTTGCCCCTCGAACTGTGTTTTCAACCTCTTTCCATGTCGGAGGGCTGGTCTCAATATGATGTTCCGGGGGTTCAATGGGTGGGATATCTGATGGGATGGCCAGATGTTCATGTCGCTTTGAGTCAAAGTTTGTTGTTCTCAGGTGCTCCTCTAGGTCTTTCTTTGTTGTTTTTAGAGCTCCACTTTTTTCCTTCGTGAAGAGACTTTTAAGGAACTTGAAGGGATCTTTATAGAATCGAGTTCTAGTTTGTTCTTTCTTCCTTCTGCGTTTCCGTAGGTTCTCTGCTCTACGGAGGGATGCCAACTGGGTTTTGATATCAGCCTGAAGTGCCTCTATGCCCTCCTTCTCCACTTCCGAGGCCTTCTTCCACTGTTTCTTAAGCTGTCGCCTTTCTTGAACGAGGCGCTTGATTTCTTGTTGCCTCCTGGAAACTGGTGGGGTTGGAACCTTTCTCCCGCCTTTTGCCTCTTCCACTCCAAATCTTTCTGTCCCGTACTCATAGATAATGTCCCCCATCCTCTCCAACTTCTTCTCCACTGTGCCTCGAAGTTTCTCGAGGGTCAAGGTAAGGTCAGTATTCACTGTTTCCCACAACTTCTTGTCACTGGCGCCGGGCCACTTCACATATGGTCTGTGCCCTGGTAGTCTCCTCTCGACTGCAGGTCTGGGAGGCTCGGTGAGTTCCACTCCTGTTGTTGGTTCCACCTCAGTTGTTACTTCAGTGCTTGAGTTTACGTCCTCCATGACAGTGGTACTGATGCACTGCAAACTATGGTTTGCGTCCAGTTGCTGTGCTTCATTCGACTGATTTGATCGCTTTCGCAGAAAGTAATCAATGCGAGGCCTCTGTCTCTCTTTACCCAAACACCCCTTCTTCCCCTGGTGAATCCTCAACCCATGGTGTGATGTAACTTTCCTCCAACCACAGACACATACCTGCATCTGTTTGTGGCCCGCTGTTGCAGCAGAATTTGTGACAGTTGCTGTGGTGTTCTCTTGTGCTGTGCTCTCATTACTCGTAGTCGTTTCCGGTCCAGTCGTTACCATGTTGTCAGCCGATGAGTCATCTTCCGCCCCCGCTCTCGCAGACTCTAGGGGTATTCTCGTATGTTGACTTTCTGTAGCTAAAGCTGGTGTTTCCAACATACTGCGACGCATGGGAAACTACAGAAATGGGAAGCTACCCCATGACTGTCCCAGTGGGGTCTATTCCCTCCTGTCAGCCGTCTCTCCGTGCCGCCACAAGGACTTTCCCCTGTTGTCAGCTGATCTTTCTCAGCAGTCACTGGACAAGTCCAGATATTCAGATTCCAAGAACACAGGATGAGATGTTACTATCCTTTGTGCAAGCACTTCCAATAGTTAATGAACAGTGAGCCTGGTGAAATTTGGGGAGCGCATCGTCAGTAGTGTACCTTTGGTTCCTAGGGTGTTTCGGCCTTTCACACTATACACCTATACAGCTGAAATAAATCATTCTCTCTACTATTATTCTGACATTTCACAGTCTTAAAATAAAGTGGTTATCCTAACTGACCTAAAACAGAGAATTTTTACTATAATTCAATGTCAGGAATTGTGACAAACAATATATTTGGCTAAGGTGAATGTAAACTTCCTACTTCAACTGTAGGTGTAGGGAGTAAGGTGTAGGGAATATAGGCATTAGTGTCATGTTTTGACCTTAGTTCTTTTGTTATGTCTTTGTTTTATTATGGTCAGGGCGTGAGTTGGGTGGGTAGTCTGTTCTTTTTTCAATGATGTGGTTTTGTGTTTGGCCTGGTATGGTATGGTTCTCAATCAGAGGCAGGTGTCGTTCGTTGTCTCTGATTGAGAACCATACTTAGGTAGCCTTTTCCCACCTGTGTGGTGTGGGTGATTATTTTCTGTTTAGTGTTTGTCACCGTACAGAACTGTTTTGTTTTGTGTCATTCTCTTTGTTATTTTTGTTTTAGTGTTCTGAGTTTAATAAATATCATCATGAAAACGTACCACGCTGCGCATTGATCCTTCATACTCCTCAGACGAGGACGACGAACGTTACAATTAGGGTGTAGGGAATAGGATGTAGGGAATATAGGGAATAGGGTGTAGGGAATATAGGGAATAGGGTGTAGGGAATATAGGGAATAGGATGTAGGCAATAGGGTTTAGGGAATAGGGTGTAGGGAATAGGGTGTAGGGATTATAGGGAACAGGGTGTAGAGAATATAGGGAATAGGGTGTAGGGAATATAGGGAATAGGGTGTAGGGAATATAGGGAATAGGGTGTAGGGAATATAGGGAATAGGGTGTAGGGAACATAGGGAATAGGGTGTAGGGACTAGGGTTTAGGGAATAGGGTGCCATTTGGGACACCGCCATAGTCTTACTGGTAGGAGTCCACCATCGGCCACTCAGTGATTGGCTTGATCCTTGTTAGTGGGAAACTACTCTTTATTGTGTAAATGAGACAAGAGAAATTAATTCACAATCTAGAAACTAAGAAGTATTTCGATTTAATGGTTTTAAGGAAAATCAGTGTAAGGCAATCTCTACATTCTGTTGAATTTCACTTCACAACAAACCCGTTTAGACTCACCTATGATGTTGCGATCTCCATTGAGAAACTATATATAGAGTATCTCTGGTGTATCCCTAGTGTATCTCTTGTGTATCTTTGGTGTAGCTCTTGTGTATCTTTGGTGTATCTCTGTCAAGTCAGAGAGGAAGAACTCAGGAGATCAGATCTAATCAATGTGAGTCCACAGATATCTAGAGAGGTGCTGAGTTGGTGGTTTACGACAGACAGACGCTCTTCAGAGGCAGCAATATGTCCTGTCCTGGCCTTCATGGCCTGGGCTGGGCTCTGGGTTGGGATCTGGGCTCTGGTCTCGGCTCTGGCTCTGAGATAGGCTCTGGTCTCTGGGCTCTGGTCTCGGCTCTGGCTCTGAGATGGGCTCTGTTCTCTTGGCTCTGGGCTGGGCTCTGGACTCTGAGATGGGCTCTGGGCTCTGGGCTCTGGGCTCTGGGCTCTGGGCTCTGGGCTCTGGGCTCTGGGCTCTGGGCTCTGGGCTCTGGGCTCTGGGCTGGGCTCTGGACTCTGAGATGGGCTCTGGTCTGGGGGTGGAGGGGTTGGAGTGGAGAGGGGGGGATGACAACACACAATGCATAATCCGGGGTAGCCATTTGCTGTTCAGAAGTCTTAAGGATTGAGGGTAAAAGCCTTGTGGTCCTAGACTTGGAGCTCCAGTGTCGCTTGCCATGCAGTGGCAGAGAGAACAGTCCATGACTGGGGTGGCTGGAGACTTTGACAATTTTTAGGGCCTTCCTCTGACACTGCCTGGTATAGAGGTCCTGGATGGCAGACAGCTTAGCCCTAGTGATGTACTGGATTGTACGCACTACCATCTGTAGTGCCTTGTGGTCTGAGGATGAGCAGTTGCCGTACCAGGCAGTGATGCAGCCAGTCAGGATGCTCTCGATGTTGCAGCTGTAGAACCTTTTGAGGATCTGAGGACCCATGCCAAATCTTTTTAGTTTCATGAGGGGGAATAGGCTTTGTCGTGCCCTCTTCACAACTGTCTTGGTGTGTTTGGACCATTCTAGTTGGTGATGTGGACACCAAGGAACTTGAAGCTCTCAACCTGCTCCACTACAGATCCGTTGATGAGAATGGGGACGTGCTCAGTCCTCCTTTTTCTGTAGTTCACAATCATCTCCTTTACGTCGAGGGATGGGTTGTTATTCTGGCACCACCCAGCCTGGTCTCTGACCTCCTCCCTATAGGCTGTCTCGTTGTTGTCGCTATTCAGCCCCACCACTGTTGTTTTATTGTCTACAAACTTAACAATGGTGTTGGAGTCGTGCCTGGCCATGCAGTCGTGGGTGAACAGGGAGTACAGGACGGTACTGAGCACGCACCCCTGAGGGGCTTCAGTGTTGAGAATCAGCATGGCAGATGTGTTACATATCCTTTCCACCTGGTGGTGGCCCGTCAAGAAGTCCAGGATCCAGTTGCAGAGGGAGGTGTTTAGTCCCAGGATCCTTAGCTTAGTGATGAGCTTTGAGGGCACTATGGTGATGAACGCTGAGCTGTAGTCAATGAATAGCATTCTCACGTAAGTGTTCCTTTTGTCAAGGTGGGAAAGGGCAGTGTGGTGTGCAATAGAGACAGCATCATCTGTGGATCTGTTTGGGCGGTATGCAAATTAGGGTGGGTCTAGACTTTCTGGGATAATGATGTGAGCCATGACCAGCCTTTCAAAGCATTTCATGGCTACAGACATGAGTGCTAAGGGTCTGTGGTCATTTAAGCTGGTCACCTTTGTGTTCTTGGGCACAGGGACTATGCTGGTCTGCTTGAAACATGTTGGTGTTACAGAGTCAATCAGGGACATGTTGAAAATGTCAGTGAAGACACCTGCCAGTTGGTCAGAACCGGAGCACCCGTCCTGGTAATTCGTCTGGCCCAGCACCCTTGTGAATGTTGACCTGTTTAAAGGTCTTACTCATGTCGGCTACGGAGAGCGTGATCACACAGTCGTCCAGAACAGCTGATGCTCTCATGCATGCCTCAGTGTTGCTTGCCTTGAAGCGAGCATAGAAGTGATTTAGCTCGTCTGGTAGGCTCGTGTCACTCGGCAGCTCGCGGCTGTGCTTCCCTTTGTAGTCTGAAATAGTTTGCAGGCCCTGCCACATCCGACAAGCATCGGAGCCGGAGCATGTAGTACGATTCAATCTTAGTCCTGTATTGGTGCTTTGCCTGTTTGATGGTTCGTCTGAGGGCGTAGCGGGATTTCTTATAAGCGTCCGGGTTACAGTCCCACTCCTTGATGGCGGCAGCTCTACCCTTTAGCTCAGAGCGGATGTTGCCTGTAATCCATGGTTTCAGGTTGGGGTATGCACGTACAGTCACCTGAGAACCTGAGAACCGTACAGAGAACCTAAAATGTCTCTGTTTAGCCCAGCTCTGTCCATATATCATCCTAGCGGGCAAAACGGATGATTGCATCATGTCATTCAAAGAGGAAATATATAAGGTAGTACAGAGACTCAAGTTATTTTCGGAGAAAGATATTGGGGACGGGAGAAAGTAGATGGGAGGTCCAGCCAGTGAAAATGTATCCGTTGTGACTCTAAGAAGTGTCTCCAGTTCATTTAGTGATGATTCCTGCTGGGTCTCCACTTCATTTAGTGATGATTCCTGGTAGGTCTCCACTTCAACAATTGATGATTACTTCTGGGTCTCCACTTCATTTAGTGATGATTCCTGGTAGGTCTCCACTTCAACTATTGATGATTACTGCTGGGTCTCCACTTAGTGATGATTCCTGTTGGGTCTCCACTTCAGTTGGAGATGATTCCTGTTTGGTCTCCATTTAGTGATGATTCCTGTTGGGTCTCCACTTCATTTAGTGATGATTCCTGTTGGGTCTCCACTTCATTTAGTGATGATTCCTGCTGGGTCTCCACTTCATTTAGTGATGATTCCTGCTGGGTCTCCACTTCATTGAGTGATGATTCCTGCTGGGTCTCCACTTCATTGAGTGATGATTCCTGCTGGGTCTCCACTTAGTGGTGATTCCTGTTTTGTCTCCACTTCAGTTGGAGATGATTCCTGTTTGGTCTCCATTTAGTGATGACTCCTGTTGTGTCTCTAATTCATTTAGTGATGATTCCTGTTGGGTCTCCACTTCATTTAATGATGATTCCTGTTGGGTCTCCACTTCATTTAGTGATCATTCTTTTTGGGTCTCCATTTAGTGATGATTCTTGTTGGGTCTCCACCTAATTATTTGATGATTCCTGTTTGGTCTCCATTTAGTGATGATTCCTGTTGGGTCTCCGCTTCATTTAGTGATGATTCCTGCTGGGTCTCCACTTCATTCAATGATGATTCCTGCCGGGTCTCCATTTAATGATGATTCCTGCTGGGTCTCCACTTCATTTAGTGATGATTCCTGCTGCGTCTCCACTTCATTTAGTGATGATTCCTGTCGGGTCTTCACTTAGTGATTATTCCTGTTGGGTCTCCACTTCATTTAGAGATGATTCCTGTTTGGTCTCCATTTAGTGATGATTCCTGTTGGGTCTCCACTTCATTTAGTGATGATTCCTGTTGGGTCTACACTTCATTTAGTGATGATTCATGCTGGGTCTCCACTTCATTTAGTGATGATTCCTGTTGGGTCTACACTTCATTTAGTGATGATTCCTGCTGGGTCTCCATTTAGTGATGATTCCTGTTGGGTCTCCACTTCATTTAGTGATGATTCCTGTTGGGTCTACACTTCATTTAGTGATGATTCATGCTGGGTCTCCACTTCATTTAGTGATGATTCCTGTTGGGTCTACACTTCATTTAGTGATGATTCCTGCTGGGTCTCCACTTCATTTAGTGATGATTCCTGTTGGGTCTACACTTCATTTAGTGATGATTCCTGCTGGGTCTCCACTTCATTGAGTGATGATTCCTGTTGGGTCTCCATTTAGTGATGATTCCTGTTGGGTCTCCATTTATTGATGATTCCTGACTCCTGTTGGGTCTCCGCTTCATTTAGTGATGATTCCTGTTGGGTCTCAACTTCATTTAGTGATGATTCCTGTTTGTTCTCCATTTAGTGATGATTCCTCTTGGGTCTCCACTTAATTTAGTGATGATTCCTGTTGGGTCTCAACTTCATTTAGTGATGATTCCTGTTTGTTCTCCATTTAGTGATGATTCCTGTTGTGTCTCTAATTCATTTAGTGATGATTCCTGTTGGGTCTCCACTTCATTTAATGATGATTCCTGTTGGGTCTCCACTTCATTTAGTGATCATTCTTTTTGGGTCTCCATTTAGTGATGATTCTTGTTGGGTCTCCACCTAATTATTTGATGATTCCTGTTTGGTCTCCATTTAGTGATGATTCCTGTTGGGTCTCCGCTTCATTTAGTGATGATTCCTGCTGGGTCTCCACTTCATTCAATGATGATTCCTGCCGGGTCTCCATTTAATGATGATTCCTGCTGGGTCTCCACTTCATTTAGTGATGATTCCTGCTGCGTCTCCACTTCATTTAGTGATGATTCCTGTCGGGTCTTCACTTAGTGATTATTCCTGTTGGGTCTCCACTTCATTTAGAGATGATTCCTGTTTGGTCTCCATTTAGTGATGATTCCTGTTGGGTCTCCACTTCATTTAGTGATGATTCCTGTTGGGTCTACACTTCATTTAGTGATGATTCATGCTGGGTCTCCACTTCATTTAGTGATGATTCCTGTTGGGTCTACACTTCATTTAGTGATGATTCCTGCTGGGTCTCCATTTAGTGATGATTCCTGTTGGGTCTCCACTTCATTTAGTGATGATTCCTGTTGGGTCTACACTTCATTTAGTGATGATTCATGCTGGGTCTCCACTTCATTTAGTGATGATTCCTGTTGGGTCTACACTTCATTTGGTGATGATTCCTGCTGGGTCTCCACTTCATTTAGTGATGATTCCTGTTGGGTCTACACTTCATTTAGTGATGATTCCTGCTGGGTCTCCACTTCATTGAGTGATGATTCCTGTTGGGTCTCCATTTAGTGATGATTCCTGTTGGGTCTCCATTTATTGATGATTCCTGACTCCTGTTGGGTCTCCGCTTCATTTAGTGATGATTCCTGTTGGGTCTCAACTTCATTTAGTGATGATTCCTGTTTGTTCTCCATTTAGTGATGATTCCTCTTGGGTCTCCACTTAATTTAGTGATGATTCCTGTTGGGTCTCAACTTCATTTAGTGATGATTCCTGTTTGTTCTCCATTTAGTGATGATTCCTGTTGTGTCTCTAATTCATTTAGTGATGATTCCTGTTGGGTCTCCACTTCATTTAATGATGATTCCTGTTGGGTCTCCACTTCATTTAGTGATCATTCTTTTTGGGTCTCCATTTAGTGATGATTCTTGTTGGGTCTCCACCTAATTATTTGATGATTCCTGTTTGGTCTCCATTTAGTGATGATTCCTGTTGGGTCTCCGCTTCATTTAGTGATGATTCCTGCTGGGTCTCCACTTCATTCAATGATGATTCCTGCCGGGTCTCCATTTAATGATGATTCCTGCTGGGTCTCCACTTCATTTAGTGATGATTCCTGCTGCGTCTCCACTTCAGTTGGAGATGATTCCTGTTTGGTCTCCATTTAGTGATGATTCCTGTTGGGTCTCCACTTCATTTAGTGATGATTCCTGTTGGGTCTCCACTTCATTTAGTGATGATTCCTGCTGGGTCTCCACTTCATTTAGTGATGATTCCTGCTGGGTCTCCACTTCATTGAGTGATGATTCCTGCTGGGTCTCCACTTCATTGAGTGATGATTCCTGCTGGGTCTCCACTTAGTGGTGATTCCTGTTTTGTCTCCACTTCAGTTGGAGATGATTCCTGTTTGGTCTCCATTTAGTGATGACTCCTGTTGTGTCTCTAATTCATTTAGTGATGATTCCTGTTGGGTCTCCACTTCATTTAATGATGATTCCTGTTGGGTCTCCACTTCATTTAGTGATCATTCTTTTTGGGTCTCCATTTAGTGATGATTCTTGTTGGGTCTCCACCTAATTATTTGATGATTCCTGTTTGGTCTCCATTTAGTGATGATTCCTGTTGGGTCTCCGCTTCATTTAGTGATGATTCCTGCTGGGTCTCCACTTCATTCAATGATGATTCCTGCCGGGTCTCCATTTAATGATGATTCCTGCTGGGTCTCCACTTCATTTAGTGATGATTCCTGCTGCGTCTCCACTTCATTTAGTGATGATTCCTGTCGGGTCTTCACTTAGTGATTATTCCTGTTGGGTCTCCACTTCATTTAGAGATGATTCCTGTTTGGTCTCCATTTAGTGATGATTCCTGTTGGGTCTCCACTTCATTTAGTGATGATTCCTGTTGGGTCTACACTTCATTTAGTGATGATTCATGCTGGGTCTCCACTTCATTTAGTGATGATTCCTGTTGGGTCTACACTTCATTTAGTGATGATTCCTGCTGGGTCTCCATTTAGTGATGATTCCTGTTGGGTCTCCACTTCATTTAGTGATGATTCCTGTTGGGTCTACACTTCATTTAGTGATGATTCATGCTGGGTCTCCACTTCATTTAGTGATGATTCCTGTTGGGTCTACACTTCATTTAGTGATGATTCCTGCTGGGTCTCCACTTCATTTAGTGATGATTCCTGTTGGGTCTACACTTCATTTAGTGATGATTCCTGCTGGGTCTCCACTTCATTGAGTGATGATTCCTGTTGGGTCTCCATTTAGTGATGATTCCTGTTGGGTCTCCATTTATTGATGATTCCTGACTCCTGTTGGGTCTCCGCTTCATTTAGTGATGATTCCTGTTGGGTCTCAACTTCATTTAGTGATGATTCCTGTTTGTTCTCCATTTAGTGATGATTCCTCTTGGGTCTCCACTTAATTTAGTGATGATTCCTGTTGGGTCTCAACTTCATTTAGTGATGATTCCTGTTTGTTCTCCATTTAGTGATGATTCCTGTTGTGTCTCTAATTCATTTAGTGATGATTCCTGTTGGGTCTCCACTTCATTTAATGATGATTCCTGTTGGGTCTCCACTTCATTTAGTGATCATTCTTTTTGGGTCTCCATTTAGTGATGATTCTTGTTGGGTCTCCACCTAATTATTTGATGATTCCTGTTTGGTCTCCATTTAGTGATGATTCCTGTTGGGTCTCCGCTTCATTTAGTGATGATTCCTGCTGGGTCTCCACTTCATTCAATGATGATTCCTGCCGGGTCTCCATTTAATGATGATTCCTGCTGGGTCTCCACTTCATTTAGTGATGATTCCTGCTGCGTCTCCACTTCATTTAGTGATGATTCCTGTCGGGTCTTCACTTAGTGATTATTCCTGTTGGGTCTCCACTTCATTTAGAGATGATTCCTGTTTGGTCTCCATTTAGTGATGATTCCTGTTGGGTCTCCACTTCATTTAGTGATGATTCCTGTTGGGTCTACACTTCATTTAGTGATGATTCATGCTGGGTCTCCACTTCATTTAGTGATGATTCCTGTTGGGTCTACACTTCATTTAGTGATGATTCCTGCTGGGTCTCCATTTAGTGATGATTCCTGTTGGGTCTCCACTTCATTTAGTGATGATTCCTGTTGGGTCTACACTTCATTTAGTGATGATTCATGCTGGGTCTCCACTTCATTTAGTGATGATTCCTGTTGGGTCTACACTTCATTTGGTGATGATTCCTGCTGGGTCTCCACTTCATTTAGTGATGATTCCTGTTGGGTCTACACTTCATTTAGTGATGATTCCTGCTGGGTCTCCACTTCATTGAGTGATGATTCCTGTTGGGTCTCCATTTAGTGATGATTCCTGTTGGGTCTCCATTTATTGATGATTCCTGACTCCTGTTGGGTCTCCGCTTCATTTAGTGATGATTCCTGTTGGGTCTCAACTTCATTTAGTGATGATTCCTGTTTGTTCTCCATTTAGTGATGATTCCTCTTGGGTCTCCACTTAATTTAGTGATGATTCCTGTTGGGTCTCAACTTCATTTAGTGATGATTCCTGTTTGTTCTCCATTTAGTGATGATTCCTGTTGTGTCTCTAATTCATTTAGTGATGATTCCTGTTGGGTCTCCACTTCATTTAATGATGATTCCTGTTGGGTCTCCACTTCATTTAGTGATCATTCTTTTTGGGTCTCCATTTAGTGATGATTCTTGTTGGGTCTCCACCTAATTATTTGATGATTCCTGTTTGGTCTCCATTTAGTGATGATTCCTGTTGGGTCTCCGCTTCATTTAGTGATGATTCCTGCTGGGTCTCCACTTCATTCAATGATGATTCCTGCCGGGTCTCCATTTAATGATGATTCCTGCTGGGTCTCCACTTCATTTAGTGATGATTCCTGCTGCGTCTCCACTTCATTTAGTGATGATTCCTGTCGGGTCTTCACTTAGTGATTATTCCTGTTGGGTCTCCACTTCATTTAGAGATGATTCCTGTTTGGTCTCCATTTAGTGATGATTCCTGTTGGGTCTCCACTTCATTTAGTGATGATTCCTGTTGGGTCTACACTTCATTTAGTGATGATTCATGCTGGGTCTCCACTTCATTTAGTGATGATTCCTGTTGGGTCTACACTTCATTTAGTGATGATTCCTGCTGGGTCTCCACTTCATTTTGTGATGATTCCTGTTGGGTCTACACTTCATTTAGTGATGATTCCTGCTGGGTCTCCACTTCATTTAGTGATGATTCCTGTTGGGTCTCCATTTAGTGATGATTCCTGTTGGGTCTCCACTTCATTTAGTGATGATTCCTGTTGGGTCTACACTTCATTTAGTGATGATTCATGCTGGGTCTCCACTTCATTTAGTGATGATTCCTGTTGGGTCTACACTTCATTTAGTGATGATTCCTGCTGGGTCTCCACTTCATTTAGTGATGATTCCTGTTGGGTCTACACTTCATTTAGTGATGATTCCTGCTGGGTCTCCACTTCATTGAGTGATGATTCCTGTTGGGTCTCCATTTAGTGATGATTCCTGTTGGGTCTCCACTTCATTTAGTGATGATTCCTGTTGGGTCTCCACTTCATTTAGTGATGATTCCTGCTGGGTCTCCACTTCATTTAGTGATGATTCCTGTTGGGTCTCCACTTCATTTAGTGATGATTCATGCTGGGTCTCCACTTCATTTAGTGATGATTCCTGTTGGGTCTCCACTTCATTCAGTGATGATTCCTGTTGGGTCTCCACTTCATTTAGTGATGATTCATGCTGGGTCTCCACTTCATTTAGTGATGATTCCTGTTGGGTCTCCACTTCATTCAGTGATGATTCCTGTTGGGTCTCCACTTCATTTAGTGATGATTCCTGTTGGGTCTCCACTTCATTTAGTGATGATTCCTGCTGGGTCTCCACTTAGTGATGATTCCTGTTGGGTCTCCACTTCAGTTGGAGACGATTCCTGTTTGGTCTCCATTTAGTGATGATTCCTGTTGTGTCTCTAATTAATTCAGTGATGATTCCTGTTGGGTCTCCAATTCATTTAATGATGATTCCTGGTGGGTCTCCACTTCATTTAGTGATCATTATTTTGGTGTCTCCATTTACTATTTAGTGATGATTCCTATTGGGTCTCCATTTATTGATGATTCCTGATTCCTGTTGTGTCTCCGCTTTATTTAGTGATGATTCCTGTTGGGTCTCCATTTAGTGATGATTCCTGTTGGGTCTACACTTCATTTAGTGATGATTCCTGTTGGGTCTCCATTTAGTGATGATTGCTTTTGGGTCTCCACTTCATGTAGTGATGATTCCTGTTGTGTCTCTAATTCATTTAGTGATGATTCCTGTTGGGTTTCCACTTCATTTAGTGATGATTCCTGTTGGGTCTACACTTCATTTAGTGATGATTCCTGTTGGGTCTACACTTCATTTAGTGATGATTCCTAAGTGATGATTCCTGTTGGGTCTCCATTTATTGATGATTCCTGATGCCTGTTGGGTCTCCTCTTCATTTACTGATGATTCCTGTTGGGTCTCCACTTCATTTAGTGATGATTCTTGGTGGGTCTCCACTTCATCTAGTGATGATTCCTGTTGGGCCTCTACTTCATTTAGTGGATGGAGCACAACACAATGATAAGGCTGACTCGTACACACACACACACACACACACACACACACACACACACACACACACACACACACACACACACACACACACACACACACACACACACACACACACACACACACACACACACACACACACACACACACGCACACACACACACACACAAACAATCACACACACACCAAGGGTTTAGTAGTACCATTTCATTATGACAAGGTTTAGGGCCCTCTGTGGACTTCAGTTGGATCAATTCACTTCAGCTTTAATAGAATCTCTGCATCACACGCTTGTGTGCTCTAACAACATACACTTCTAAGACAAACAAGCATGCATGCAGTACACAAAGGCACACACACATACACATACAAAACACATTCTCTTAAGAAAGTATTTGCTCGTGAAGGGCTCTTGTGAAAATCTCTCTGTCAATGTATAAATAATCAGTCACAGGCAGCAAGCAGTAAGTTACCAAATAGTGTGATAACAGCACAGTGTACACACAAACACAAATTTGTGTTACTGTCCTTTTGGGGACCAAACAATTAGCCACATTCAAAATAATATTTTCCCTAACCCTAACC
>NC_034190.2:76798405-76995905 GCF_002021735.2 Oncorhynchus kisutch | reverse complement strand
CGTTCTCTGATAGGCCCATACATATTAACAACCAAACATACTTTAGTCTAACAGGAGAGAAACTGAGGAGGGGAGGGACCTCTGACCTTCTCATCCAATGAGTTTTAAGAAGGAGGCGAGGAGAGAAAATGCGGGGAATCAAGGAAATGCAATTGAGATTCTCCCTGTGAAACCAATACCCATCTGGTGGACTGAACACACACCCATTAATCCTAACCCATCCTCTGGACTGAACACACACCCATTAATCCTAACCCATCCTCTGGACTGAACACACACCCATTAATCCTAACCCATCCTCTGGACTGAACACACACCCATTAACACTAACCCATCTGGTGGACTGAACACACACCCATTAATCCTAACCCATCTGGTGGACTGAACACACACCCATTAATCCTAACCCATCTGGTGGACTGAACACACACCCATTAATCCTAACCCATCTGGTGGACTGAACACACACCCATTAATCCTAACCCATCTGGTGGACTGAACACACACCCATTAATCCTAACCCATCCGGTAGACTGAACACACACCCATTAATCCTAACCCATCCTCTGGACTGAACACACACCCATTAATCCTAACCCATCCTCTGGACTGAACACACACCCATTTATCCTAACCCATCTGGTGGACTGAACACACACCCATTAATCCTAACCCATCCGGTGAACTGAACACCCATTAAATAGATAGAGATTTTCATTTGGCAGAGGTCATCAAAGGGTTATGGCAGAAAGAACACTTGACTAGTATGTAATCAGATGTCATATCAGTACATACTGTGGCTACACGCAGTGAACCATGTAAGCCAGTTTATTCAGTGTTATTTTAGAGAGAATCTTTCATGTTTAACGCTAATTAATCATCTTTCAGAGCCAATTGAAACCATAGACTTTTCAGTGGAATGGTAGTGTGTATTATTGGAAGGTTAGTAGCATATCCTGCTTACGGTGTATGGGTGGGATACAGCTGCATGGATAAGGCTCTATGTGTTCTCTACTGCTGTGTCTCAGAGAGAGAGAGATTTTGAAACTGAGCTGCACTTCCTAACATTCTGCCAAATATATGACCATATTAACAAATCCAATTTTGATAAACTCCCATATGTATTGGGTGAAATACCACACTGTGCCATCACAGCAGATTGTAGGACCTATTGCCATATGAAAAGAACAAACACCGTTGTATATATAACCCATAATTATGTTGATTTATTTTCCCTTTTTTACTTTTAGTATCGGCTCCTTTATTTCAATTTTTGCCTAAAATGACATACACAAATCTAACTATTTGCACATCCTTTCAACACTGTAGATCGACATAATGACATTTGAAATGTTTCTATTCCTTTGGAACTTTTACTGTTCATTCACACACACTGTAACCTCTGCCAGTGTTCCATTTCCACACACACACACACACACACACACACACACACACACACACACACACACACACACACACACACACACACACACACTGTAACCTCTGCCAGTGTTCCATTTCCACACACACACACACACACACACACACACACACACACACACACACACACACACACACACACACACACACACACACACACACACACACACACACACACACACACACACACACACACACACACTGTAACCTCTGCCAGTGTTCCATTTCCACACACACACACACTGTAACCTCTGCCAGTGGTCCATTTCTACACAGGCCACATCCTTGATAGCTTAATGCCCCTAGCTGAGGAGAACATTGAGCTGGGAGAGACAGGCCCTGCGTCCCAAACAGCACCCTAGTCTGCATGTAGTGCACTACTTTTGATCAGGATCCATAGGGCTCTGGACAAAACAGTGCACTACATTTACAGGGAATAGGGTGCCATTTGGGACGGAGAGCGAACCATAGGGAGTAACAACATAAAAGTTATTCTCCATATTAAATTAATTTAAAACCCAGGGAATGTGGATAGTAGCTGTGGAGTTCTGTGCCGTCTGTTCTTGTTACGTGGCAATACAACCCTTTCTCTCCACTACGTGGCAATACAACCCTTTCTCTCCACTGCGTGGCAATACAACCCTTTCTCTCCACTGCGTGGCAATACAACCCTTTCTCTCCACTAGGTACAATAGGTCTATGTTGGCTACAGAGGTTCAGGGCCTTTACCTTTCACAGGCTGTAGTGGTGGCAAACAAGGCCAACAGACAGACACAAGGGCCACAACCTTGAGTCATTGTCCGGTGCCTTGAACATTAGAGAAAAACGGACACAATGCATCAATAGGTGCTGCTACTCTGCAATGTACACTAGAGTCAATTCAATCTCTCTCTTCGGTCTATCTATTCAGCTCTGCTCCATTTTGCCTGTACATAAAGGGACTGGAGACGGAGCGATGGAGAGCGTGAAAGAGAGGAATGGAGAGAAAGAGAGAAGGTGGTTGTCCTCTGTGTATCACAGGGGGACAAAGAGCACAGCTATGATTATGATGAAGGCCACTCCATACACACACACACACGCGCACCCCCCCCCCCCACCCCCACCCATACTAACGCTCCTTGGTCCATTCAGCCAGCACCTAACCCACTGAGTCCAGACAGCTCAGTACTGTTTGGCCTGCAGGGAACTGTGCCATCTGCACCTCCAAGGTCATCTTCTGTAGTGACAGCAGAGCACTGAGGGTCAGCCTTGTGTGTGTGTGTGTGTGTGTGTGTGTGTGTGTGTGTGTGTGTGTGTGTGTGTGTGTGTGTGTGTGTGTGTGTGTGTGTGTGTGTGTGTGTGTGTGTGTGTGTGTGTGTGTGTGTGTGTGTGTGTGTGTGTGTGTGTGTACTGAGCGACTGACCAAAATGTAGGTTATTTTTCTGTTTTTAAACAATGAACTGACCAACGTTGGTTCAATTATTTGAATTTCATCATAATTATTTTATTTTTTGTTGTTCAATGCACAGTTTCTGTAGAGATAAAATCAGATCAACCCTGAACTGTGGGATGCAGTAGAGAGTTGAAAAGGGTTAGGGTTGCTATTAGGGTTAGGGATACCACACACACACACACACACACACACACACACACACACAGAGTAAGTAAGGGATGGCGACCACAGCTGGACTGCACCCCCCCCCCCCCTCCCCTGACACACACTGAGCCAATCTGCTCTGTGCTGGCTGACCTTCAGGGCTCTTTGAAGACCATGAGAAGCTTTTACAGCCTGTACTAATGCTTCTGCTCTCTGTGATGGCTGTGTGTGTGTGTGTGTGTGTGTGTGTGTGTGTGTGTGTGTGTGTGTGTGTGTGTGTGTGTGTGTGTGTGTGTGTGTGTGTGTGTGTGTGTGTGTGTGTGTGTGTGTGTGTGTGTGTGTAATGGCCATGCTCAGCTGTGGGTCTCTTTATGGTACTCATACCCGTGATTGGGGACCAGGAGGACATTGATGTGGACCATTGACTATGAACCAGCAATCCTGTGCCATTGGTCCTGCCGAGTGCCGTGGACATGGGGGCGATAGAGAGAAGAGAGTAGGGAGAGAGGAGACAGGGGGAGAGAGAGAGTAGATATGAGTGAGAGGAGAGAGGGATGAGAGGAGAGATTGGGGGAGCGAGAGAGGAGAGAGAGAGTACAGAAAATGGAATGGAGATGGTAGGGGACCCTAGGTTAATTTCAGGTGTTGTGGGACAGTTTTTAATATACATGTACTCGTGTGTGTGTGTGTGTGTGTGTGTGTGTGTGTGTGTGTGTGTGTGTGTGTGTGTGTGTGTGTGTGTGTGTGTGTGTGTGTGTGTGTGTGTGTGTGTGTGTGTGTGTGTGTGTGTGTGTGTGTGTGTGTGTGTGTGCGTGTGTGTATGTTTAATACAGACCTGCAGCTGTGAGGTGGACAGAGGCAGGGTGGATGTGATTGGGGATAATTGGTTTTGGGGTTATCACAGATGGGAAAGGGGAGACCTAGTCGGTTGTACAACTGAATGCCTTCAACTGAAATGTGTCTTTCGCATTTAACCCAACCTCTCTGAATCAGAGTTGGGTCTGGATGATCTGGTAACCAGGGCAAAGACAGATGGAGGAGACCGTCAAGGACCAGTTTTACTGCTCTGTTCTACCTATCTATCTATCTATCTATCAATCCCTCTGTCTGTAGTACCAAGATGAGTGTCATTACCTTGTCATTACCAAGATGGCATAGCAGTCAGACGTCCTTTGTCCTTGTCTTGTCATGTCCCGTGTATATATATATTTACATCTTTCTTCGCATATCTTTTATATATTTTATTTTCCAAAAACTCAACTTCAAAACACTCTCCTGCAACCGGCCTCACCAATTAAAAAAAGAAAGTATTACTTACCTCAAATCTGAAATCCACAATAGAAGCTAACCAGAAGCCAGCCAGAAGCCAGCCAGAAGCCAACCGGAAGCCAGCCAGAAGCTAACCAGAAGCCAGCCAGAAGCCAGCCAGAAGCCAGCCAGAAGCCAACCAGAAGCCAGCCAGAAGCTAACCAGAAGCTAGCCAGAAGCTAACCCAGAAGCTAGTCAGAAGCTAGCCGGAAGCTAGCCAGTTTACTGGCTAATGTTAGTATTCAACTAACCACTGTTTGTGGTCATCAGCTATCCTTTAGCTCGAAAAGCTATCGCCAGTTTTGTACAACGCGACTCAGACCAGAACATACCGAACCTATTTTTCTCTCCCTATCCCGGATTTCAACAGCAAGCTCTGGACATTTACACCTGGATCTCGCAGCTAGCTGCTATCCGTGTAACTATTGGCTTACGTCTAACCCGGAGCAAACATCAATTATTCCGGAGCTAGCCAGCTGAAGAGTTCCATCAGCCACTCCTGGGCTACAATCACCTATCCGGACCCGTTTTACTGCCGATGCGGACCCCCACTGGACCTTCACGACTGGACTACCGACGTTATCTTCCCGAGGGAGTTATCCAACTGGCCCCTCCGTCGTGACGCTACCTGAACATCCATCTGCGGCCCGCTAATCGTTAGCTGTCTTATCGGCTGCTATCTGAATAGGTCTATCGGACACTTTTTCTTGGGTCACTATAACTATATCTATTTTGCCAATTGGATTGATCCCCTCTACCACACAGAACCCCACTAATCTACCAACGGAAACGCACGAGGTGGCTAAAAACAGACCTCCATCCTATGCTAGCTTGCTACCGATGGCCCGGCTAGCTGTCTGAATCGCCGTGACCCCAACTAACCTCATTACTCACTGGACCCTTATGATCACTCGACTAAGCATGCCTCTCCTTAATGTCAATATGCCTTGTCCATTGCTGTTCTGGATAGTATTTAATGGTTTATTTCACTGTAGAGCCTCTAGCCCTGCTCATTATACCTTATCCAACCTTTCACCCACACATGCAATGACATCACCTGGTTTCAATGATGTTTCTAGAGATAATATCTCTCTCATCATCACTCAATACCTAGGTTTACCTCCACTGTATTCACATCCTACCATACTTTTGTCTGTACATTATACCTTGAAGCTATTTTATCGCCCCCAGAAACCTCCTTTTACTCTCT
Source organism: Oncorhynchus kisutch (assembly GCF_002021735.2). Classification (NCBI taxonomy): domain Eukaryota; kingdom Metazoa; phylum Chordata; class Actinopteri; order Salmoniformes; family Salmonidae; genus Oncorhynchus; species Oncorhynchus kisutch. The sequence goes on along the minus strand of NC_034190.2, from coordinate 76,990,371 downwards.
GTTCCGGACATTCTAGACGACCAATTCTCATAACTTTTAGCCGTACTCTTATCCTACTCCTCCTCTGTTCCTCTGATAATGTAGAGGTGAATCCAGGCCCTGCAGTGCCTAGCTCCACTCCTATTCTCCAGACGCTTTCTTTTGATGACTTCTGTAACTGTAATAGCCTTGGTTTCATGCATGTTAAAAATAGAAGCCTCATCCCTAAGTTTGTTTTATTCACTGCTTTAGCACACTCTGCCAACCCGGATGATCTAGCCGTGTCTGAATCCTGACTTAGGATTCAGACAAAAATTCTGAAATCTCCATCCCTAACTACAACATTTTCAGACAAGATAGAACGGCCAAAGGGGGCGGTGTTGCAATCTACTGCAAAGATAGCCTGCAGAGTTCTGTCCTACTATCTAGGTCTGTACCCAAACAATTTGAACTTCTACTTTTAAAAATCCACCTCTCTAAAAACAAGTCTCTCACCATTGTCGCCTGCTATAGACCACCCTCTGCCCCCAGCTGTGCTCTGGACACCATATGTGAACTGATTGCCCCACATCTATCTTCAGAGCTCGTGCTGCTAGGCGACCTAAACTGGAAGATGCTTAACACCCCAGCCATCCACAATCTAAACTTGATGACCTCAATCTCACACAAATTATCAATGAACCTACCAGGTACCACCCCAAAGCCGGGCACCCTCATAGAAATCATCCTAACCAACTTGCCCTCTAAATAAACCTCTGCTGTTTTCAACCAAGATCTCAGCGATCACTGCCTCATTGCTTGCATCGGTAATGGGTCAGCGGTTAAACGACCTCCACTCATCACTGTCAAACGCTCCCTGAAACACTTCAGCGAGCAGACCTTTCTAATCGACCTGGCCAGGGTATCCTAGAAGGATATTGATCTCATCCCGTCAGTAGAGGATGCCTCGATATTTTTTTTAAATGCCTTCCTCATCATCTTAAATAAGCATGCCCCATTCAAGAAATTTAGAACCAGGAACAGATATAGCCCTTGGTTCTCTCCAGACCTGACTGCCCTTAACCAACACAAAAACATCCAGTGGCGTTCTACATTAGCATCGAACAGCCCCCGTGATATGCAACCTTTCAGGGAAGCCAGAAACCAATATACACAGCAGTTAGAAAAGCCATGGCTAGCATTTCAAGCAGAAATTTGCTTCCTGCAACACAAACTCAAAAAAGTTATTGGACACTGTAAAGTCCATGGAGAATAAGAGCGCCTCCTCCCAGCTGCCCACTGCTCTGAGGCTAGGAAACACTGTCACCACTATAATCCACTATAATTGATCATTTCAATAAGCATTTCTCTACGGCTGGCCATGCTTTCCACCTGGCTACCCCTACCCCGTTCAACAGCACTGCACCCCCCACAGCAACTCGCCCAAGCCTTCCCCATTTCTCCTTCTCCCAAATCCAGTCAGCTGATGTTCTGAAAGAGCTGCAAAATGTGGACCCCTACAAATCAGCCGGGCTAGTCAATCTGGACCCGCTCTTTCTAAAATTATCTGCCGAAATTGTTGCAACTCCTATTACTAGCCGGTTCAACCTCTCTTTCGTGTCGTTGGAGATTCCCAAAGATTGGAAAGCAGCTGCGGTCATCCCCCTCTTCAAAGGGGGAGACACTCTTGACCCAAGCTGCTATATCTATCCTACCCTGGCTTTCTAAGGTCTTCGAAAGCCAAGTCAACAAACAGATTACCGACCATTTCGAATCCCACCATAACTTCTCCGCTATGCAATCTGGTTTCAGAGCTGGTCATGGGTGCACCTCAGCCACGCTCAAGGTCCTAAACGATATCTTAACCGCCATCGATAAGAAACATTACTGTGCAGCCGTATTCATTGACCTGACCAAAGCTTTCGACTCTGTCAATCACCACATCCTCATTCGCAGACTCGATAGCCTTGGTTTCTCAAATGATTGCAGCGCCTAGTTCACCAACTACTTCTCTGATAGAGATCAGTGTGTCAAATCGGAGGGCCTGTAGTCCGGGCCTCTGGCAGTCTCTATGGGGGTGCCACAGGGTTCAATTCTTGGACCGACTCTCTTCTCTGTATACATCAATGATGACGCTCTTGCTGCTGGTGAGTCTCTGATCCACCTCTATGCAGACGACACCATTCTGTATACTTCTGGCCCTTCTTTGGACACTGTGTTAACAACCCTCCAGACGAGCTTCAATGCCATACAACTCTCCTTCCGTGGCCTACAATTGCTTTTAAATGCAAGTAAAACTAAATGCATGCTCTTCAACCGATCGCTGCCTGCACCTGCACGCCCTTCCAACATCACTACTCTGGACAGCTCTGACTTAGGTATTTGTAGTTGTCCACATATTCTAGGTGTCTGGTTAGACTGTAAACTCTCCTTCCAGACCCAAACATATCCAATCCAAAGTCAAATCTAGAATTGGCTTCCTATTTCGCAACAAAGCATCCTTCACTCATGCTGCCCAACATAACCTTGTAAAACTGACCATCCTACCGATCCTCGACTTCGGCGATGTCATTTACAAAATAGCCTCCAACACCCTACTCAATAAATTGGATGCAGTCTATCACAGTGCCATCCGTTTTGTCACCAAAGCCCCATATACTTCCCACCACTGCGACCTGTACGCTCTCGTTGGCTGGTCCTCGCTTCATACTCGTCTGCCAAACCCACTGGCTCCAGGTCATCTACAAGACCCTGCTAGGTAAAGTCCCCCCTTATCTCAGCTCGCTGGTCACCATAGCAGCACCCACCTGTAGCACGTGCTCCAGCAGGTATATCTCTCTGGTCACCCCCAAAACCAATTGTTCCTTTGGCCGCCTCTTCTTCCAGTTCTCTGCTGCCAATGACTGGAACGAAGTACAAAAATCTCTGAAACTGGAAACACTTATCTCCCTCACTAGCTTTAAGCACCAGCTGTCAGAGCAGCTCACAGATTACTGCACCTGTACATAGCCCACCTATAATTTAGCCCAAACAACTACCTCTTTCCCTACTGTATTTATTTAGCTCCTTTGCACCCCATTATTTCTATCTCTACTTTACACATTCTTCCACTGCAAATCTACCACTCCAGTGTTTTACTTGCTATATTGTATTTACTTCCCCACCAGGGCCTTATCTCACCTCATTTGCTCACATTGTATATAGACATATTCTACTGTATTATTGACTGTATGTTTGTTTTACTCCATGTGTAACTCTGTGTTGTTGTATGTGTCGAACTGCTTTGCTTTCTCTTGGCCAGGTCGCAATTGTAAATGAGAACTTGTTCTCAACTTGCCTACCTGGTTAAATAAAGGTAAAATAAATAAAATAATAATAATAAAAAGTTGGAGTTATTTTCTAGTCTTGATTGACTATCTAGCTGGATTTCAGTAGATCCATGTCCTGCAGTTAAACAAAAGAGTATCCAGAGAGAAACATACCATCAAAAACCCACTGGGATTGATTTTTGCATTTTGGCCAACAGTGAAACAACCTCTTGCAATTTCACACCACACACACACACACACACACACACACACACACACACACACACACACACACACACACACACACACACACACACACACACACACACACACACACACACACACACACACACACACACACACACACACACACACCTGTAGGGCAGCTGGATCCCTCAGGAAACACATTCTCTCTCAATACAATTCAAGAGGCTTTACTGGTATGGGAAACAAATGTTTCATTGCCAACGCCTTATCTCAGCTCACTGGTCACGATGGCAACACCCATCCGTAGCACGCGCTCCAGCAGGTGTATCTCACTGATCATCCCTAAAGCCAACACCTCATTTGGCCGCCTTTCGTTCCAGTACTCTGCTGCCTGTGACTGGAACGAATTGCAAAAATCGCTGAAGTTGGAGACTTTTATCTCCCTCACCAACTTCAAACATCAGCTATCTGAGCAGCTAACCGATCGCTGCAGCTGTACATAGTCTATTGGTAAATAGCCCACCCTTTTTCACCTACCTCATCCCCATACTGTTTTTATTTATTTACTTTTCTGCTCTTTTGCACACCAATATCTCTACCTGTACATGACCATCTGATCATTCATCACTCCAGTGTTAATCTGCAAAATTGTAATTATTTGCCTACCTCCTCATGCCTTTTGCACACATTGTATATAGACTCCCCCTTTGTTTTCTACCCTGTTATTGACTTGTTAATTGTTTACTCCATGTGTAACTCTGTGTTGTCTGCTCACACTGCTATGCTTTATCTTGGCCAGGTCTCAGTTGCAAATGAGAACTTGTTCTCAACTAGCCTACCTGGTTAAATAAAGGTTAAAAAAAAAAAAAAAAAATTAAAACGCAAGTGAAATGGATAAATAAAAGTGAAATAATCCAAAGTTAACAGTAAATATTACACTTCATATATGACATTTCAAATGTCATATTTTGTCTATATACGGCGTTGTAGCGATGTGGAAATAGTTAACGTCTCTCTCAATTAAATTAAATTAAGGGCTTTATTGGCATGGGAAACATGTTGACATTGCCAAGCAGGTGAAGTAGATAATAAACAAAAGTGAAATAAGAAATACAAAACAAATGAGTTGGTCGGGGAGGTAGGGAGGTTGGTGGGGGAGGTAGGGAGGTTGGTGGGGGAGGTAGGGAGGTTGGTCGGGGAGGTAAGGAGGTTGGTGGGGGGGAGGGGGGTAGGGAGGTTGGTGGGGGAGGTAGGGAGGTTGGTCGGGGAGGTAAGGAGGTTGGTGGGGGGGAGGGGGGTAGGGAGGTTGGTGGGGGAGGTAGGGAGGTTGGTCGGGGAGATAAGGAGGTTGGTGGGGTGGAGGGGGGTAGGGAGGTTGGTGGGGGAGGTAGGGAGGTTGGTCGGGGAGGTAAGGAGGTTGGTGGGGGGGAGGGGGGTAGGGAGGTTGGTGGGGGAGGTAGGGAGGTTGGTGGGGGAGGTAGGGAGGTTGGTCGGGGAGGTAAGGAGGTTGGTGGGGGGGAGGGGGGGAGGGAGGTTGGTCGGGGAGGTAGGGAGATTGGTGGGGGAGGTAGGGAGGTTGGTGGGGGAGGTAGGGAGGTTGGTGGGGGGGAGGGGGGGAGGGAGGTTGGTCGGAGAGGTAAGGAGGTTGGTGGGGGAGGTAGGGAGGTTGGTGGGGGAGGTAGGGAGGTTGGTGGGGGGGAGGGGGGTAGGGAGGTTGGTCGGGGAGGTAGGGAGATTGGTGGGGGAGGTAGGGAGTTTGGTGGGGGAGGTAGGGAGGTTGGTGGGGGAGGTAGGGAGGATGGTCCCGACCATTTAGCAATTCAAAGGTTGCCTGTTTGAGTAGCATTTTAGCTAACACTTCCCCAAACCCTTTTCCTAACCTTGACATAATTATCCTAACCTTGACATAATTCACCTGTCTCGTAGCTCTACGGAGAATTCCTTCGACCTCATGGCTCAAATTGTGCTCTGACATGCATTGTCAACGGTGGGACCTTATATAGACAGGTGTCCAAATCAGGTCCAATCAATAGAATTTACTACAGGTGGACTCCAATCAAAGTTGTACAAACATCTCAAGGATGATCAATGGAAACAGGAGGCACTTGAGCTCAATTTTGAGTCTCCTAGCAAAGGGTCTGAATACTTATGTAAATCAGGTATTTTTTTTATTTTTTTTTACAAAATTGGCACAAAAAAACAAACCGTTTTTGCTTTGTCATTATGGGGTATTGTGTGTATTTAATCTATTTTAGATTAAGGCTGTGATGTAACAAAATGTGGAAAAAGTGAAGGGGTCTGAATAATTTCCGAATGCTCTGTATATATATTATATATACCGTGTTTACCGTATTTGAGTCGCATCAGGGACAACTGTATAATTTTAGCTAACACCCCAAACCCTTTTCCTAACCTTAATCTAATTCTCCTAACATTTTACGTAAACTATCCTAACATTTGTCCTAATTCTCCTTTGTTGTTTCCATGACACAAAAGCAATCTGGTCTCAGAGAAAGACACATATTACTACACGTCCTCCAAGATATATGGTAAGTTACATCATCCAATGTGTATGCTATTGTGCATCCGGGTAAGACGAATGAATGAATGAAATAGTCCCAAAAGTGCAGGCCCCGTCAACTTTGCACGCTGGGTATGCTCAAGCCTCAAATAACATTTGAACCCAGGTCTAGCTGTTCTTCAGTGAAGGGGGTTTTACTATTCTTGGGTAGCGGAATGACTTTTCCTTCCCTCCAAGCCTGGGGGCAAACACATTCTAGTAGTCTTACATTTAAAATATGGGAAATAGGAGTGTCAATATCATACGCTATTATCCTCATTTTTCATCCAAGTTGTCAGACCCTGGTGGCTTGTCATTGTTGACAGCAATCTTTTTTTTCACTTCTTCCACACTCACTACGGAATTCAAAAATCCAATGCTTGTTTTTCATAATTTGGTCAGATATACTTGGATGTGTACGGTAGTGTCAGCGTTTGTTGCTGGCATGTCATGCCTAAGTTTGCTAATCTTGCTAATGAAAAAGTAATTAAATTAGTTGGCAATATCAATTGGTGCCATCTGATTCAATGAATGATGGAGCTGAGGTTGGCTTTTTTACTATCATTCTATTGTTCTTTTGTCTTTGTTTCATATGTGCAGTTTCTTTTTCTTTTTATTCCGTTTAGTCACATGACTTCTCAATTTGTAGACCTAGACATCTTAAGATGAATGCACTAATGTACAGTACCAGTCAAAAGTTTGGACACACCTACTCATTCAAGGGTTTTTCTTTATTTTTACTATTTTCTAAATTTGTAGAATAATGGTGAAGACATCAAAACTATAAAATTACACATATGGAATTATGTAGTTAATCAAAATGTAATTTAGATTTTAGATTCTTTAAAGTAGCCACCCTTTGATTGCTAACAGTTTTGAACACTCCTGTACGTGTTAAAGGACTAAAATGTAAACATGTAACCTAAGCTGACTCAAAGAAAAAACAGATAGGCCCCTGCCCTTTGAGCCGTTTTAGCTTGGACCAAGCTTAGTCACTTACACTGCAACAAAGCCCAAGAGAACACTCTCTCTCACTTCACCTCTCTCTCCCATCTCCACCTCTTACCTCTCCACCTCTCTAGCTCTCTCTCCCATCTCCACCTCTTACCTCTCCACCTCTCTACCTCTCTCTCCCATCTCCACCTCTTACCTCTCCACTTCGCTACCTCTCTCTACCATCTCCACCTCTTACCTCTCCACCTCTCTACCTCTCTCTCCCATCTCCACCTCTTACCTCTCCACCTCTCTACCTCTCTCTCCCATCTCCACCTATCTCTCCCTCTCCATCTCTCTCTCCCATCTCCACCTCTTACCTCTCCACCTCTCTACCTCTCTCTCCCATTTCCACCTATCTCTCCCTCTCCATCTCTCTCTCCCATCTCCACCTCTTACCTCTCCACCTCTCTACCTCTCTCTCCCATCTCTACCTCTTACCTCTCCACCTATCTACCTCTCTCTCCCATCTCCACCTCTTACCTCTCCACCTCTCTACCTCTCTCTCCCATCTACACCTCTTACCTCTCCACCTCTCTACCTCTCTCTCCCATCTCCACCTCTTACCTCTCCACCTCTCTACCTCTCTCTCCCATCTCCACCTATCTCTCCCTCTCCATCTCTCTCTCCCATCTACACCTCTTACCTCTCCACCTCTCTACCTCTCTCTCCCATCTCCACCTCTTACCTCTCCACCTCTCTAGCTCTCTCTCCCATCTCCACCTCTTACCTCTCCACCTCTCTACCTCTCTCTCCCATCTCCACCTCTTACCTCTCCACCTCTCTACCTCTCTCTCCCATCTCCACCTCTTACCTCTCCACCTCTCTACCTCTCTCTCCCATCTCCACCTCTTACCTCTCCACCTCTCTACCTCTCTCTCCCATCTCCACCTCTTACCTCTCCACCTCTCTACCTCTCTCTCCCATCTCCACCTATCTCTCCCTCTCCATCTCTCTCTCCCTCTCCACTCTGTTAACTCTCCATCTCTCTCTCTCTCCACCTCTCTACCTCTCCACCTCTTACCTCTCCACCTCTTGCTCCCTCTCTCCACTTCTCTCTCCCTGTCCCCTCTCTACCTCTTCACCTCTCTCTCCTTCTTCACCTCTCTCTCCCTGCCCCCTCTCTACCCCTCCACCTTTCTCTCATTCTTAACCTCTCTCTCCCTGCCCCCCTCTCTACCTCTCCACCTCTCTCTCCCTCTCCACCTCTTACCTCTCCCCTCCCTCTTCACCTCTCTGTCTCCACCACTCTCTCCCTCTCCACCTATCTCTCTCCACCTCTCTCTCCACCTCTCTCTCTCCACCTCTCTACCTCTTTCTCTCTCGCCACCTCTCTCCCTCTCCATCTCTCTCTCCCTCTCCACCTCTCTCTCTCTCCAGCTCTTACCTCTCCACTTCTTTACCTCTCCATCTCTCTACCTCTTTCTCTCTCTACACCTCTCTCTCCGTGTCCCCCTCTCTACCTCTCCATCTCTCTACCTCTTTCTCTCTCTACACCTCTCTTTCCCTGTCCACCTCTCTACCTCTCCATCTCTCTCTCCTTCTCCACCTCCTCTCTTTCTTCACATCCTCTCTCTCTCTCTCTCTCTCCACCTTTCTCTCCCTCTCCACTTCTTTCCCTCTCTACCTCTTTCTCCCTCTCCACCTATCTCTCTCTCTCCACCTCTCTCCCTCCCTCTCCTTCTCCAACTCTCTCTCCCTCTCCACTTGGACACATACACAGAGAGAGATTGGCCAGTGTTGTTATGGTATACTGGGTCAGCCCCAGGATATATGTGTGTGTGTGTGTGTGTGTGTGTGTGTGTGTGTGTGTGTGTGTGTGTGTGTGTGTGTGTGTGTGTGTGTGTGTGTGTGTGTGTGTGTGTGTGTGTGTGTGTGTGTGTGTGTGTGTGTGTGTGTGTGTGTGTGTGTGTGTGTGTGTGTGTGTGTGTGTGCGTGCGTGTGTGCGTGTAAGGCAGTACCATACACAGATGCCAGCTCTCCTCTGATCCAAGTCCTATTAAAACCGAGCCAATCAAACAGCTTCGTACTGACGCTAGGACCAATCAACAGATCACCTTTTACAAACAGCCCTTTGTTCCCCCGAACCACAAACAGCTGGGAACTATTATCTACAGGACACAGAAAGCACTGGCTTATTTGCCAGATAGTCCATTATGGTGCCTGGCTGAAACTGTAGCCCTGCTGGGGGCTGTAAATGATCCCCTTCACTACCTTGTTTTATCCTCTGTCACAGTCTCTCCTTTCTAGCTTTTACTCCCAGCCTCGGCCCGTATCCACAAAGCAGTTCAAAGTAGGAGTGCTGATCTAGGATCTGTCGATATAATCTTTTTAATTATGATCAAAAAGGATAAATTGTTCCTAGATCAACACTCCAAGCTTTCACTCCCAGCCTGATTTAATACTGCTGTAGTGTAACCAACTCTACTATGGCTGTCAAGCCATACAAAGGACAAACACACAAAGGAGTTGACTAAAGCAAAGACAGACTGGACCACCAGGCTACTTCACTTCCTCTCTGTCAACCTTTCTGGGGCATTTAGGATGCGTTTACACAGGCTGACCAATTCAGATCATTTTCCCAATTATGGGCAAAAGATCTGATCTGATTGGACAAAAAGACCAATAATTGGTCAAAAGATGAGAATTGGGCTGCCTGTGTAAACGTAGCCTTAGCTACTGTATCAGGTTGGAGTTTATTGAGATGTTGAGAGAGCCCTGATGAACACATGGTGTGCAACGTCTCAAGTTGTCCAACCAACATCTTCTGGAGTAGTTCACCCATCAGATGTAGAAGTTTCCCCTTGAAAAGTCTTGTTGATGACAGCAGTAACAAATTGCAATCTGAATCCCACTCTACCATGGACCGGCTTGAACCCCTTAAGAAGAGGAGTCAGCCTCTGTCCAATGTGTTGAAAATGAGACAAGCCACCACTGGCTGGTCCCTTAGTGAACAGAGCTGTGAAAGGGAGAGCAGCCACGCATGACAGATGGCTATTGTTCTAGCCATCAGATTGATGCATCTACCAGGCTCCTACCATCAGATTGATCTCTCTACCAGACTCCTACCATCAGATTGATCTCTCTACCAGACTCCTACCATCAGATTGATCTCTCTACCAGACTCCTACCATCAGATTGAACTCTCTACCAGGCTCCTACCATAAGATTGAACTCTCTGCCAGACTCCTACCATTAGCCTCCTATCTCTCTTTGCCTCCTGGTCAGCATCCCCTCCTCTGGGCCTGGGAGAGACAGCATCCCCTACTCTGGGACTGGGAGAGACAGCATCCCCTCCTCTGGGACTGGGAGAGACCGCATCCCCTCTCCTCCTCTGGGCCTGGGAGAGACAGCATCCCCTCCTCTGGGCCTGGGAGAGACAGCATCCCCTCCTCTGGGCCTGGGAGAGACAACATCCCCTTCTCTGGGCCTAAGAGAGACAGCATCCCCTCCTCTGGGCCTGGGAGAGACAGCACCCCCCTCTCCCCTCCTCTGGGCCTGGAAGAGATGGAAGAGATGTCCCACTCTCCAGCCCCCCTCTCACCACCCTCCCTGCTGCAGGCCTGAGGAGTGAGAAGAGTTGGGAGCTGAGGATGAGCACTTTTTGTGTGCGTGTGTGTGTGCGTGTGCGTGTGCTTGTGTGTGTGTGTCAATTAATGGTTCGGGACCAGAGCTCCAGGTTTCTACAGGCCTGTCATTCAGGGGGGGGGGGGGGGGGTTTGTGTCGCACACCAACGGGCAGCGTGTGCTATGTAACGTCCTCTTTAGTGGCGCTGACTTCCTGGACACTGGGGATAGGGAGTGACACACAATGGAACTGACAGGAAGAGGCCATCATGGAGATAACAGTAACAGATTGAGGAAGGGATCCAATGTGGGAAATAAGAGACGTGTGAAACTGCTGCGCATGGTAAGCACTGGAGTGTGAGGCTTTGTCTCAGTTCATTCCCATAGTCCAGGACCACACCATGCAGGCATCTTCTCCACACACACACACACACACACACGCACGCGCGCGCACACGCGCACGCACACACACACACACGCGCACACACACACACACACACACACACACACACACACACACACACACACACACACACACACACACACACACACACACACACACACACCACACACACACACACACACACACACACACACAAGCAGCAGCAGCACAGCTAGAGACAGAGAGTCGGAGCCAGAAGTCATAATGGGAATCAGAGAGCAGGAGAGAGGAAGGGAGGAAGGTGAATAGTTGCGCTTTCAACTTTTGTTCCAATTGAGCTCGAAGGGCTAAAGAGTTGGAAAAGGGCGGAGGGAGGGGGACAAAAGGCCCATTGTAAAGGGGCAAAAGTTACCCTGGAAAAAAGGGAGAGTGAAAATAAAGAAAGTCACAACTGGCTGGTCCCCTGGCCCTACGGAGCTGTGGAAGGGAAAGCAGCCACGCACGACAGATGGCTATTGTTCTAGCCATCAGATTGATCTCTCTAACAGGCTCCTATCACCAGATTGATCTCTCTACCAGGTTCCTACCATCAGCCTCCTCTCTCTTTGCCTCCTGGTCAGCATTGGTCAATGAGACAGCATCCCCTCCTCTGGGCCTGGGAAAGACAGCACCCCCTCTTCTGGGCCTGGGAAAGACAGCACCCCCTCTTCTGGGCCTGGGAAAGACAGCACCCCCTCCTCTGGGCCTAGGAGAGACAGCATCCCCTCCTCTGGGACTGGGAGAGACAGCACCCCCTCCTCTGGGCCTAGGAGAGACAGCACCCACTCCTCTGGGACTGGGAGAGACAGCACCCCCTCCTCTGGGCCTAGGAGAGACAGCATCCCCTCCTCTGGGACTGGGAGAGACAGCACCCCCTCCTCTGGGCCTAGGAGAGACAGCATCCCCTCCTCTGGGACTGGGAGAGACAGCATCCCCTACTCTGGGCCCATTGAGAGACAGCACCCCCCCCCTCTGGGCCTGGGAGAGATGGAAGAGACATCCCACTCTCCAGCCCCCCTCTCACCACCCTCCCTGCTGCAGGCCTGAGGAGTGAGGAGAGTTGGGAGCCGAGGATGAGCTCTTTGTGTGTGTGTGTGGGGGGCGGGGGTGGGGGGGGGGGTCTAACAGGACAGTTTTGTGGGGCGCCAAAAGTTACCTACAAATAGTCAATATTGTTCCCACCAGTCATTCAACTGACCACACATGCTGAGGCAGCCATGCACACTAACACCCATACACACATTATCAGGCAGTGAATTGCACACAGGCACGCACGAACAATCAGTCATTTCTCACTGTCTGCTCTCTCCTCTGTTCTTTCAGATTAAGATACATTCTACTCTCTCTCTCGCACACACACACACACACACACACACACAGAGACACACACACACACACACTACAATTAGTTACCCTAAACTACCCTGCCCCCTAGGCCGGTTAACCTTAATTTCAAAACATACACACAATCACACAAACACATTCCAATTTGTGATTACTAAAAAGCTGTATTGCTTTTAAGGGTGAGAGAGACAGAGGGAGACAGAAAGAGAAAGAGACAGAGATCCAATCTGAGTGAGAAAATACTTTTTGAGTACAGTGAATGTTTTACCAGAGGAATCAGTGGTCACAATTTAGTGAATGAAAGCAGTAGAGGGACACAGCAGCTCTACAGTAACACCCAGGTGTTTCACCTTCCAGATCTGTGTCCTTTCCACCACAGACAGCCAGCCAGCCAGTCAGTAAGTCAGTCAGTCAGTAAGTCAGTCAGTCAGTCAGTCAGTCAGTCAGTCAGTCAGTCATCCAGCCAGTCATCCAGCCAGTCATCCAGTCAGTCAGTCAGTCAGACAGTCAGTAAGTCAGTCAGTCAGTCATCCAGCCAGCCAGCCAGCCAGCCAGTCAGTCAGTCAGTAAGTCAGTCAGTCAGTCAGTCATCCAGCCAGTCATCCAGCCAGTCATCCAGCCAGTCAGCCAGCTAGCCAGCTAGCCAGCCAGTCAGCCAGCCAGCCAGCCAGTCAGTCAGTCAGTCAGTAAGTCAGTCAGTCATCCAGCCAGTCATCCAGCCAGTCATCCAGCCAGTCAGCCAGCCAGCCAGTAAGTCAGTCAGTCAGTCAGTCATCCAGCCAGTCATCCAGCCAGTCAGCCAGCTAGCCAGCTAGCCAGCCAGTCATCCAGCCAGCCAGCCAGTGTCAGTCAGTCAGTCATCCAGTCAGTCAATCAGTCAGTCAGTCAGTCAGTCAGTCATGCAGCCAGCCAGCCAGTCAGTCAGTCAGTCAGTCAGTCAGTCATCCAGCCAGCCAGCGAGTCAGCCAGCTAGCCAGCTAGCCAGCTAGCCAGCCAGTCATCCAGCCAGCCAGCCAGCCAGTGTCAGTCAGTCAGTCATCCAGTCAGTCAGTCAGTCATGCAGCCAGCCAGCCAGTCAGTCAGCCAGCCAGTCATCCAGCCAGCCAGCCAGCCAGCCAGCCAGCCAGCCAGCCAGTCAGCCAGTGTCAGTCAGTCCAATAACGTCAATAGAGGCACAACATCACCATCCAACTCCTGCATAACAGTTCGCTGTGTTAACTACCCACCCAGTCTGAGCGTGTACTTGATTTCCCTGTTGAAACCCTCAGAGTCATCACACAGAACCTTGATTTTCGGCTTTCTCATGTTCGTTTGGAAATAAACAAAAGCTGAGTGAAAATTAGACTTTGGAATGTGGCAATGCAACACTAAAGTTCACCCAAACAGCCTCTTAGTTTCCTCCTAACCTCTGAGCTATCTCTAGCTCTGGGGAGAAAGGCGGTTAACATAGGGCGCAGTCTGTCCATGGGCTCTGGGTCACTATGGTCTGTACCTCAGCCTGGGCCACCAGTCAAATGAAGTCAAATTAATGCATGTAAACGTTTAGCCCCCTGTGTGCACCACCACACACCACAAACACAAACACTGCAATTCCCTGGTCCCATGGCTGCTACAGGCTTAGGTGACCCCCAGTCAACATCGATCAGATAGGACACAGCAGGAAGACCATGTAGAAAAGCTCTGGTCCACAGTGGCTTTAATAGGGCTGGGTGTGGATGGAAGGGCAGATCAGCCCCTTTTCTCCAGGCCTAGTGTAGGTTATAAGCCAGGCACTGTCCTGTCCAGACCTGGGTTCAAATAGTATTATATATTATTATAAATAAATTATTATAATAAATATTTCAAATAGCATTTGAACCCAGGTCCAGTCCTGTACCCCTGTCCATTCACCAAACACAAACCAACAGCAATTATGCTGAGGCCCGGGATGCATGTGCTCTATAGATGAGTGGATCATCTACTTGGAAGGATTTGAATTGAATGTGTAATTTCTGTTCCATAAATGTAATCACAATGGGCTGAATTCCGATCCGAGTTATGTGAACTTAAATGGAGCGGAATTCCCTTTTTCATGCACTTTTCTCTCTACGCGTATCCTGAACTTTAGCATGAGAACAGCATGATATTCACCCAGCTATTCGTTTGGGGTGGAGATCCTCCATGCCATTGACCTTCTGATTTTGTCTCTGTGTTTTAAAATCATTCTCAGCAAATAAACCAGGGAGAATTAGAATGCTCCCCATGTCCCACTATGTTGCTTTTTGACATTTTGAATTAGACTGTGGGGCGGCAGGTAGCCTAGTGGTTAGAGAGTTGGGCCAGTAACCGAAAGGTAGCTGGATTGAATCCCCGAGCTGACAAAGTAAAATCAGACATTCTGCACCTGAGCAAGGCAGTTAACCCACTGTTCCCTGGGTGCCGAAGACGTGGATGTCGATTAAGGCAGCCCCCCGCACCTCTCTGATTCAGAGGGGTTGGGTTAAATGCACAAGACACATTTCAGTTGAAGGCATTCAGTTGTACAACTGACTAGGTAAATCCCTTTCCTTTACAGACTGTCAGCACCTTTACATCCCTGTATAGTACAGTACCTAGAATACAAGGGTTGGATTTGTACTAAACAATTTTATGTCAGAGAAATCATGTAGAAAATCTGTCTTATAAAACCGTAAGCCTCATACGGTATACATTAACTACTGGTATCATTTTAAACTGAGAACAATAGCTAGCTCAACAATATGCAAATGAGCGGTAGAGATACTCTGAATGATCGGCTATGAAAAGCCAACTGACATTTACTCCTGCGGTGCTGACCTGTTGCACCCTCTACAACCACTGTGAGTATTATTATTTGACCCTGCTGGTCATCTATGAACATTTGAACATCTTGGCCATGTTCTGTTATAATCTCCACCCGGCACAGCTAGAAGAGGACTGGCCACCCCTTATAGCCTAGTTCCTCACTAGGTTTCTTCCTAGGTTCTGGCCTTTCTAGGGAGTGTTTCCTAGCCACCGTTCTTCTACACCTGCATTGCTTGCTGTTTGGGGGTTTAGGCTGCGTTTCTGTACAGCCCTTTGTGACATCAGCTGATGTAAGGTTTTATAAATACATTTGATTGATGGCTTAAGATAAATGTCCTGTAAAACCTATTGAACATATGTTGACCAGCCAGTGGGAGCGTTTTCAGTGGTTGAATAAATTTTATTCAGAGCGTATTACATGACTGAATAAGGCAAGTCTGAATACCAAAAACTGTGCGCAGGAAAGGCATGCGTAGGAAAGATGTACTGAAAGTACTGAAAGATGTACTACGTCTGATCCAGCCCCATAGTGAATAGGACACATATTACAGGGATTCTGAGAATAAGGAGGAAGAAGGATAGGATTTGTCGCATGGGACAAGATATAGAAACGGACAATAAAAACAACTAAATGAAAGCTTTTTAAGTTTCGAGAAGCCAACCTGACCTCCTGCTAGTTCAAAGCCTCTGCATGGAGACAGTGTTCTACTATGATATGCTGTGCTGTGCTGTGCTGTGGTGTGGTGTGAAATGCTGTGATCTGCTGTGCTATGCTGTGATATGCTGTGATATGCTGTTCTGTGACATAGTGTGCTGTGCTGTGATATGCTGTGCTGTGATATGCTGTGCTGTGATATGCTGTGCTGTGTGGGCTGTGATATGCTGTGCTGTGATATGCTGTGCTGTGCTGTGATATGCTGTGCTGTGGTGTGCTGTGACATGCTGTGCTTTGATATGCTGTGCTGTGATATGCTGTGCTGTGCTGTCATATGCTGTGCTGAGGTGAGCTGTGATATGCTGTGCTGTGATATGCTGTGCTGTGCTGTGCTGTGATATGCTGTGCTGTGGTGAGCTGTGATATGCTGTGCTGTGATATGCTGTGCTGTGATATGCCGTGATGTGCTGTGTTGTGATATGCTGTGCTGTGATATGCTGTGACATGCTGTGCTGTGATATGCTGTGCTGTGATATAGTGTGCTGTGCTGTGATATAGTGTGATGTGCTGTGATATGCTGTGATATGCTGTGCTGTGATATGCTGTGCTGTGCTGTGCTGTGATATGCTGTGCTGTGGTGAGCTGTGATATGCTGTGCTGTGATATGCTGTGCTGTGCTGTGATATGCCGTGATGTGCTGTGTTGTGATATGCTGTGCTGTGATATGCTGTGACATGCTGTGCTGTGATATGCTGTGCTGTGATATAGTGTGCTGTGCTGTGATATAGTGTGCTGTGCTGTGATATAGTGTGATGTGCTGTGATATGCTGTGATATGCTGTGCTGTGATATAGTGTGCTGTGCTGGGCTGTGATATGCTGTGCTGTGATATAGTGTGCTGTGCTGGGCTGTGATATGCTGTGCTGTGATATAGTGTGCTGTGCTGGGCTGTGATATGCTGTGCTGTGATATAGTGTGCTGTGCTGTGATATAGTGTGATGTGCTGTGACATGCTATGCTGTGATATGCCCTGATGTGTTGTGTTGTGATATGCCCTGATGTGCTGTGTTGTGATATGCTGTGCTGTGCAATACATGGCATGGCAATCTCTATGTGCCTTATAAAGGGGCAGGCTGGGCTCTGTGATATCGATCAGAGACATAGGTTGAAGCAGAAAGAGTTGTGTGCTGTGTTCTGTTAGAGATCAGAGTTATACCTTAACCCCATGTCTCAGCCTTCTGTTAGAGATCAGAGTTATACCATAACCCCATGTCTCAGCCTTCTGTTAGAGATCAGAGTTATACCTTAATCCCATGTCTCAGCCTTCTGTTAGAGATCAGAGTTATACCTTAACCCCATGTCTCAGCCTTCTGTTAGAGATCGGAGTTATACCATAACCCCATGTCTCAGCCTTCTGTTAGAGATCAGAGTTATACCTTAACCCCATGTCTCAGCCTTCTGTTAGAGATCAGAGTTATACCATAACCCCATGTCTCAGCCTTCTGTTAGAGATCAGAGTTATATCATAACCCCATGTCTCAGCCTTCTGCTAGAGATTGTATAACTTTCTTCTCTAACAGACCAGATGGTGCCGGAGGGTAGGACTGCTGTCTTATCGGCTCTTAACCAATCATGCTATTTTGTTTGTTTTTTTGCGTTGTTCGTAACTTGTTTTGTAAATAATGTTGCTGCTACCGTCTCTTATGACTGAAAAGAGCTGGGATTACTCACCTGAAATTGGACGAGGAGTTCTTCTTCAATGAGTCGGACACCAGGGATATACTACGGACACCCGACCAGACCCAGATCCCCGTGATTCGCTGGAAAAGGAAACATAGGTTTGTGGAATAAGATCAGGATTCCTTGTGAAGATCAGTCAACGAGTGGCTAATCTGCCCTTGCCTTCCATTCTTTTAGCTAATGTTCAATCGGTGGAAATAAAAGGGACAAACTGAAAGCACTTATATCCTACCAACGGGACATTAAAAACTGTAATTTCTTATGTTTCCCCGAGTCGTGGCTGAACGACGACATTAAGAACATACGTCTGGCGGGTTATACACTCTATCGGCAGAACAGCCGCCTCTGGTAAGACACGGGACGAGGGCCTATGCATATTTGTAAAAAAAAACAGCTGGTGCACGATATCTAAGGAAATCTCAGGGTTTTGCTCGCCTGAGGTAGAGTATCTCATGATAAGCTGTAGACCACACTATCTACCTTTTCATCTGTATTTTTCGTAACTGTCTACATACCATCACAGAGCTAGGCTGCCACTAAAACCACACTCAATGAGCTGTATTCCGCAATAAGCAAACAGGAAAACGCTCATCCAGAGGCGGAGCTCCTAGTGGGTGGGGACTTTAATGCAGGGAAACTTAAATCCGTTTTACTTCATTTCTTGTGCAACCAGAGGGAAAAAAATTCTAGACCAGCTTTACTCCACACAGAGGCGTGTGCAAAGCTCTCCCTCACCCTCCATTTGGCAAATCTGACCATAACTCTATCCTCCTGATTGCAGATGCTAAACTACAGGACTGTTTTGCTAGCACAGACTGGAATATGTTCCGGAATTCTTCTGATGGTATTGAGGAGTACACCACATCAGTCACTGGCTTTATCAATAAGTGTGTCAAGGACGTCGTCTCCACAGTGACTGTACGCACAGCCAGAAGCCATGGATCACAGGCAACATTCACACTGAGCTAAAGGGTAGAACTGCCACTTTCAAGGAGTGGGACTCTAACCCTGAAGCTTATAAGAAATCCTGCTATGCCCTCCGACGAACAATCAAACAGGTAAAGCATCAATACAGGGCTAAGATCGGATTGTGCTACACCGGCTCCGATGTTCGTGGGATGTGGCAGGGCTTGCAAACTATTACAGACTACAAAGGGAAGCACAGCCTATAGGGAGGAGGTCAGAGACCTGACCGTGTGGTGCAAGGAAAATAACCTCTCCCTCAACGTGATCAAGACAAAGGAGATGATTGTGGACTACAGGAAAAGGAGGACCGAGCACTCCCCCATTCTCATCGGTGGGGCTGTAGTGGAGAAGGTTTAGAGCTTCAGGTTTCTTGGCGTGCACATCTCCAACAAACTAACATGGTCCAAGCCTACTAAGACAGTTGTGAAGAGGGCACGACAAAACCTATTCCCCCTCAGGAGACTGAAAAGATTTGGCATGGGTCCTCAGATCCTTAAAACGTTTTACAGCTGCACCATTAAGAGCATCCTGACGGGTTGCATCACTGCCTGGCATGGCAACTGCTCGGCCTCCGACCGCAAGGCACTACAGGGTAGTACATCAACGGGGCCAAGCTTCCTGCCATCCAGGACCTCTATACCAGGTAGTGTCAGAGGAAGGCCCTAAAAATTGTCATAGACTCCAGCCATCCTAGTCATAGACTGTTCTCTCTGCTACCGAATGGCAAGCAGTACCGGAACGCCAAGTCTAGGTCCAAGAGGCTTCTAAACAGCTTCTACCCCCAAGCCATAAGACTCCTGAACAGCTAATCAAATTGCCTCCCAGACTATCTGCATTGCCCCCTAAATCTAAATGAATTACATTTAGATTTTCTGTCACTGGCGTACACCCAATACCCCATAATGTCAAAGTGGAATTATGTTTTTATAAATTTTTATAAATTAATTATATTTACAGAGTTTAATGACTGTGATGGAAGAAAACTGAGGATGGATCAACAACATTATAGTCACTCCACAATACTAACCTAAATGACAGAGTGAAAAGAGCCTGTACATAATACAAATATTCCCCAACATGCATTCTTTGCATTCTGCAACAAGGCACTAGAGTAAAACTGCTAAAAATGTAGCAAAGAAATAGACTTAAAGTCTTGAATACACAGAGTTATGTTCAGGGCAAAACAAACACAACACATCACTGGGGACCAGTTTTTATGTTTTAAAGCATGGTGGTGCCTGCGTCATGTTATGGGTATGCTTGTCATCGGCAAAGACGAGGGAGTTTTTTATGATAAAAATAAACTGAATAGAGCTAAGCACAGGCAAAAGCTTTCCAACAGACACTGGGAGAAAAAAAATCACTTTTCAGCAGGACAATAACCTTAAACACAAGGCCAAATCTACACTGGAATTGGTTACCAAGACGACATTGAATCTTCCTGAGTGGTCTGGTTACAGTTCTGACTTAAATCAGCTTGAAAATCTAAGGCAATACTTGAAAATGACTGTCTAGCAATGATCAACAACCACAATTTAAAAATATATATATTGTACAATCCAGGTGTGCATAGCTCTTAGAGACTTACCCAGAAAGACTCTGTAATCGCTGCCAAAGGTGATTCTAACATCTATTGACTCAGGGGGTTGAATATTATGTAAATTACATAGTGTTGTATTTAATTTTCAATACATTTGCAAAACAAATCTAACAACATGTTTTCACTTGGTCATTTTAGGGTATTGTGTAGATAGATTTAACCCATTTTGAATTGATGCTGTAAACCAGCAAAATGTGGTATAAGTCAAGGGCTATGAATAATTTCTGTAGGCACTGTAACTTGAGGAGAGGGGAGAACATGTGCAAAGGTGTGAGGCTAAAATGCTATGTTTGGTGATTCTGCCCCAAAACCCACCTAATGCCCAGCTCCATTCCCACTGTCTTACGCTGCCTCTACTTTCCCCTTTCCTTGCCTTGCCCTGTCTACCCCTACCCCCCACTCCCCCTGCCTACTCCTACCCCCCTACTCCCCCTGTCTACCCCTACCCCCCACTCACCCTGCCTACTCCTACCCCCACTCCCCCTGCCTACTCCTACCCCCCTACTCCACCTGCCTACCCCAAACCCCCCACTCCCCCTGCCTATTCCTACCCCCCCCACTCCCCCTGCCTACTACTACCCCCCCACACTCCCCCTGTCTACCCCTACCTCTCCACTCCCCCTGCCTACTCCTACCCCCCCACTCCCCTTGCCTACCCTACCCCCCACTCCCCCTGCCTACCCCTTCCTCTCCACTCCCCCTGCCTGCCCCTACCCCCCCACTCCCCCTGCCTACCCCTTCCTCTCCACTCCCCCTGCCTACCCCTACCTCTCCACTCCCCCTGCCTACCCCTACCCCCCACTCCCCCTGCCTACCCCTCCCTCTCCACTCCCCCTGCCTACCCCTACCCCCCACTCCCCCTGCCTACCCCTACCCCCCCACTCCCCCTGCCTACCCCTTCCTCTCCACTCCCCCTGCCTACCCCTACCCCCCCACTCCCCCTGCCTACCCCTTCCTCTCCACTCCCCCTGCCTACCCCTACCCCCCCACTCCCCCTGCCTACCCCTACCTGTTTCAGTGGGTCTGCAGAGCAGTTGGCCGATGCCTTGAGGGTGCTCGCTGGACCGATAGGCCCAGTAAGAAAGGATCCCATTCAAACAGCCGGACTCCAGATGCTGGCTGCAACACTCCTCCAGGCTATGCCAAGGAGAGAGGGGGAGGAAGGTAGCAGGAAAGAGAGATAGGAATCTGATAGCCTATCATTAACAGGATAAATAAATGTAAAAGATGACTTGCTGAACTTTTGACCCCACTGGTGGTGATGTTTATAGGCAAGACTGTTATTGTTTTGTCTCAAACAGTATTTCAAATTGCCGCTTTTAGTTGCCATTTCACAGTAAGTATTTGCTGTGAAGGATACATTCTGTAATGTGTTACGTCCAATCACTGATTTAGTATTGGAATTACAACAGGGAAATAACCTTTAGTAAAGTCACTGTAGAAACAACAAGGACATTACAGAGAGAGAGAGAGAGAGAGAGAGAGAGAGAGAGAGAGAGAGAGAGAGAGAGAGAGAGAGGTTCAGAGCGAGAGAGAGAGAGAGAGAGACAGAGAGAGAGAGAGAGAGAGAGAGAGAGAGAGAGAGACAGAGAGAGAGAGAGAGAGAGACAGAGAGAGAGAGAGAGAGAGAGAGAGAGACAGAGAGAGAGAGAGAGAGACAGAGAGAGAGAGAGAGAGAGACAGAGAGAGAGAGAGAGAGAGAGAGAGAGAGAGAGAGAGAGAGAGAGAGAGAGAGAGAGAAATGTTCCGTACATACGCATTTGTGTTTGTTAAAAGGGCCTGAATAATACATGCTGTGTGTTTATTAAAACTTCTCCAAGAACACACTACACAGAAAAGAATGCAATGAGAAACATATACAAACATCCTCTCAGTGACCACAGTGAAGCAATTCTATTCTAAAATAAAATAAAGTAACTGAAAGGTTGCAAGATCAAATCCCTGAGCTGACAAGGTAAAGATCTGGTGTTCTGCCCCTGAACAAGGCAGTTAACCCACTGTTCCTAGGCTGTCATTCAAAATAAGATTTTGTTCTTCCATCTAATTAAAGAAAGGTTAAATCACTGATGTAAATCAGCATTCCCTATCCCAACCCAGATAGGGCATAATTATCTAAAACCAGCCTTTAAGCATGGTGGTTCTATAAATGCACTCAAAGGTGGACTGGAACCAAAAATTGTCCCTAGCATTTCTAACACACCTGCAAATGTATTTCCCAGCATTATTAGACAGATAATTATCCTTTTGCGCCCCCCCAAAAAAACCAAGTTAGACAAGTTAGACAGCCCGAAATGCCAGATGGCTAGTCCGCCCCTACCAGCCACATTGAGGGTTGACTGGTGTTCATCAGAGGGTTAGAGGAAATTCAGGAACTCTTGGAGAACAGAGGAGGTTGATAAAATAAAACATAGCTTTGTCAGGGTTTTACTGATGTGGGTTTTACTTTCACATTTTTACAAATTATATGTTTAAAAATGGCCTCCTAGGGTTCAGGGACCAATCAATCATAATGGTAATACAAAGCAAAACATGATTTTATTGGACAAATGATTAAGAAAAATCTGACCAATTGTTTTTTTTCCATCAGAGAACACATGCCCCTCCTCCATGCTGCCTGTCTGCTGAGCAGCGAATGAAGAGGAATCTAAATTGGATCTAATGTTCGTCTCTTGTGGTATCCCTAAGGTCTCACATCAAATTTGCATATTGCAACCACAACATTTTGCCAACGGCAAGTTACAGCAAAGATACTGATAACTTTTGTATTTTATTTATTATTTTTGTAATTTAGCAGAAGTTCTTATCCAGAGCAACATACAGGAGTAATTAGGGTTAAGTGTCATGCTCAAGAGCACATCGACAGATTTTTCACCTACTCGGCTCTTGGATTTGAATCAGCGACCTGATTATCTCAGATTTACGTTTGGTCTAGTCTATGAGACCAGGCTGCAATGTGTCCCCCAAACGTGACCGCATGCCAACAGCACTGCGTGGGCATGCCGGAGTCCTGATGGTCGAGATCCCGAAAACAATCGCCTCTTTACTGGAATGTATCATCTTAGTTAGTTAATAGGCAATACTTTCTTCAGCCCTCTGTCATAGCCAAGGGAAGATGTTTGGGGGTGGGGGTGGGGGTGGGGGTGGGGGACATTTCTCCCCACGCTGCAGACGGCTATGTAAAAACTGTTGGTCGCTAAATCCGGCAAAATTAAGAACCTTGTAAAAATGGCTAACCTGGAGCTCGTCTGAGCGGTTGTGGAATGCCCTCACCCGCTAGTACTTAATGCTGATTGTTAAGCTCTAGCCTTATTAGCCTTTAAAATTAGGAAACTCCTCGTTTGCAGACCACATCAGGCCTACAAGTCACATTGTGCTGGCTTGCAAAGTGATGTGTAAATCCTAGTGAAATCCAGACAGAGTTAACATATCCAACAAGTGGAATTTTTTATCACACCCAACCTGCATTTAGAATGACTACTAGGGTAGGGAAGATTGAATACTACCTCGATCTTCTAAACTGGATATAACCATCCCACAAATGAGTGCAATAAGTCCACCTACTTACAGACTGGATTAGTTTAGAAAAATGTATGTTATTTATCTTTATGTAGCATAAAATTCATTAACCAATCAATGGTCATGCAAAAATACAGATAATAAAACAAAGAATTCAGAAAATCACCTTGCAATAGAGCATGCTGGGAAATAGGACATATGGCTCTATGTAGAATCCTTCTTGCCTTCCAAAGAACCCTTTTTGCCTTCCAAAGAACCCTTCTTGCCTTCCAAAGAATCCTTCTTGCCTTCCAAAGAATCCTTCTTGCCTTCCAAAGAATCCTTCTTGCCTTCCAAAGAATCCTTCTTGCCTTCCAAAGAATCCTTCTTGCCTTCCAAAGAATCCTTAGGATGTCATTTGGAAAGCAGCCCTGGCATTGAAAGATGATTAACTATTGTCCCTCCTCTGCAGGGGGAACCTGGCGTTGGCCTAAACTCAGTTGATAGAGGAGCTGGATCGTGCTAGAGGTCTGGCCTAAACTCAGTTGACAGAGGAGCTGGATCGTGCTAGAGGTCTGGCCTACACTCAGTTGACAGAGGAGCTGGATCGTGCTAGAGGTCTGGCCTAAACTCAGTTGACAGAGGAGCTGGGTCGTGCTAGAGGTCTGGCCGAAACTCAGTTGACAGAGGAGCTGGATCGTGCTAGAGGTCTGGCCTAAACTCAATTGACAGAGGAGCTGGATCGTGCTAGAGGTCTGGCCTAAACTCAGTTGACAGAGGAGCTGGATCGTGCTAGAGGTCTGGCCTAAACTCAGTTGACAGAGGAGCTGGGTCGTGCTAGAGGTCTGGCCTAGACTCAGTTGACAGAGGAGCTGGGTCGTGCTAGAGGTCTGGCCTAAACTCAGTTGACAGAGGAGGTGGGTTGTGCTAGAGGTCTGGCCTACACTGAGTTGACAGAGGAGCTGGGTCGTGCTAGAGGTCTGGCCTAAACTCAGTTGACAGAGGAGGTGGGTTGTGCTAGAGGTCTGGCCTACACTGAGTTGACAGAGGAGCTGGGTCGTGCTAGAGGTCTGGCCTACACTGAGTTGACAGAGGAGGTGGGTCGTGCTATAGGTCTGGCCTACACTGAGTTGACAGAGGAGGTGGGTCGTGCTAGAGGTCTGGCCTACACTGAGTTGACAGAGGAGGTGGGTCGTGCTAGAGGTCTGGCCTACACTGAGTTGACAGAGGAGGTGGGTCGTGCTAGAGGTCTGGCCTAAACTCAGTTGACAGAGGAGCTGGGTCGTGCTAGAGGTCTGGCCTAAACTCAGTTGACAGAGGAGGTGGGTTGTGCTAGAGGTCTGGCCTACACTGAGTTGACAGAGGAGCTGGGTCGTGCTAGAGGTCTGGCCTAAACTCAGTTGACAGAGGAGGTGGGTTGTGCTAGAGGTCTGGCCTACACTGAGTTGACAGAGGAGCTGGGTCGTGCTAGAGGTCTGGCTGTCAAACACTGAGATCCTGAGGAAGGCGTTCTACCAGCAGACGGGTCAGTATGTCCCAACACATGATGCAAATATTAAAGATTGTGCACAGTAAAATATATTTATATTCTGATATCAGATTATCAAGCCTAACAGAATATTTTCATTAGAATGTTGTGTAAATGGTAGTTGTTTGGTGGAAAAGCAGTGATTTTCATATACGATACTCATTTTCACAGGTGTTTTTTCTTGACTGATTGATGGGGTGCTATTGTTTGTCATATCATTTGAAAGAACTCCTTCTCAGCTTTCAAAATATGTATCATGTTTTCATATGTAGTTTGACACCAGCAAATTATACTCAGTAATGCACCCAGAGGTCATGATCCAGCAAAATATTATTTAACATTCTGCTCAGGCAGGAAAGCATTGGCAATTACATTTTACAGAGTGCAAGAACCATTGTTAAGAACTATACTTTTCATTTGGTCACACACCAATCAAATGCAATTGACCAATCATATGTGTACAGTAATTTACCGGACCAATCAGATCTCAACCCACTTTGAGATCATTCTAAGGGGATTTAGCCAGTGGTTCAATTCCTGGGGAATTGGGCTTGTTTCTTCTTCTTCTTCTTCGATATAATGGCGGTCCACAAACAAAAGTTAAATGTGCATGCCGCCACCTACTGTGCTGGAGTGTGTGGTCAATCACGTTTTACAACATTTCTAAATCCTCCTACCTAATAAAAAGAACCCTAATAACTTCTAATAGACCTTCCCCCATCCCCAACCACGTCCAACCTCAATGACCCTACACTTCAATCTTTCCCTCACTTCAACATCCTTACAACAATATAACAACACATGCTCCACCGTTTCATTGACCATACACTCCAGACACAAACCACTCACAAACCACTCACAAACCACTCACAAACCACTTGCAAACCACTCACAAATTGCCAACCAGAAATAATAATGAGTTCAATGTAGAATGTCCTAAGTGCAATCTAGCAAACACCACCTCTTTCTTCCTAATCTGACCTTTGAATGCTGGTCCACTGACCTTTCTTTGGAGGGCATGTAAATGCCGGCCCTTGTGCTCCGAGTCCCATCTCTTCTGCCACACATCTATCAAAATGGCTCTGATCTTACATTTGGCTTCAACTCTACCCAGAGGAACATTAATAGCAATTATATCTCGTTTCAAAGCTCTTTTAGCTAACTGGTCTACAATTTAATTCCCTTCCAGACCCGAATGTGCTGGGACCCAGCAGAATCTCACTACTACACCCATTCTCTCAATTCTCCATTATAACATTAATACCTCTAATAGTAGATCACTCCTATTAGATTTACCAGGTGATAAACTATTCAATACAGACAGAGAATCTGAGCATACTATAATTCTAATAGGTTGTACATCCTCCACCCACTGGAGGGCAACTACTATCGCCAACAGTTCAACTGTGTATACTGACAGTTCATCTGTTTTCTACATATCTGCACATCAAATTCAGGAAGGTAAACACCTGCTCCTGTGCTCCACTATCTGGGTCATTGGATCCACCTGTGAAAAGCGGTAGAAAAAGCATAAAAACTTCTACCAATGTAAATGTCAACCAGTTTCCCTTTATCACTGACTTCTGACCAATCTTTCCTTTTCTCTACCAAGGTTAGATCAACAACAGGATCTGGGAGAAACCACGGAGGAACATCCCCGATCACCACAGAAGAGCCAACCTCCAACTCCCTCAAACCACTCTCATCAGCAAGCTTTCCAACTGTCCAACCAAAACCACTGCCTTGTCTACTAGTATATTCCCAACAGTCATCCAGAACAGTAGCAGTGGGATGCTCAACCTCACAGCTTTTCAACCCAATAAACAAATTACAATGTTTATATCCAAAGGCATCTCCACTGCCTCCACTAGTAAGGCACATACATATGTTGATTTAATTGCACTTGTCAGCACTGCAGATGGTTTGTTTACATTTCTAGAATTGTGTCTAGGACGGAGGCCTACAGTGCCTTCTAGTGGTCGTGTCAGGGACAACAGCTAATCCTTTTCCTTTCTCCTAACCTGCTACGTTAATTCACCTAACCTGCTGTGTTAACTATCCTAACCTGCTATGTAATCAAACCATTGACAGCATCCTGTCGGGCTGTATCACCGCCTGGTACGGCAACTGCACCACCCACAACCCGCAGGGCTCTCCAGAGGGTGGTGCGGCCGGCCCAATGCATCGCCGGGGGCAAACTACCTGCCCTCCAGGACACCTACAGCACCCGATGTCACAGGAAGTCCATAAAGATCATCAAGGACATCAACCAACTGAGCCACGGCCTGTTCACCCCGCTATCATCCAGAAGGCGAGGTCAGTACAGGTGCATCAAAGCTGGTACCGAGAGACTGCTTCTATCTCAAGGCCATCAGACTGTTAAATAGCCATCACTAGCCGGCTTCCACTCAGTTACGCAACTCTGCTGCCCTATATACTGTACATAGACTATACTTTAATAATGGAACACTATAGTCACTTTAATCATGTTTACAAACTGCTTTACTCATTTATTTTTTATTTTACCTTTATTTAACTAGGCAAGTCAGTAAAGAACAAATTCTTATTTTCAATGATGGCCTAGGAACAGTGGATTACCTGCCTGTTCAGGGGCAGAATGACAGATTTGTACATTGTCAGCTCAGGGGTTTGAACTTGCAACCTTCTGGTAAACAGTCCAACTCTCTAACCACTAGACTACCCTGCCGCCCCGTTCATGACATATGTATATATTGTATTCTATTCTACTGTATTTTAGTCAATGCCACTCTGATATTGTTTGATCTAATATTTATATATTTCTTAATTCCTTTCCTTCACTTTTAGATGTGTGTATTGCTGCAGTTGTATCTGCTTGTTTTCAGATACAACTGCACTGTTACATACTACTGTACAGTTGGAGCTAGGACACAAGCATTTCACTACACCCGCAATAACATCTGCTAAATATGTGTATGTTACCAATCAAATTTGATTTGATCAGTGGCAACAAATTATCAGTATCACCACACCTGTCAAATTTTGTGGGGCTTACTGAAGGGTCAAAATGACCAGTCCTTTATCATCATTTGGTTGTTCTTGTATTTCCACAACATTTCTTTAATAATAAACAAAACAATGGTTGGGTTAAGATCCTACCTGTTAATATGTGTTGCCTTTTTTTGTGAAGGTAACAACTGTAGGCAAGTGCAATGGTAGAATTGAAGGCTACAGTTGAAGTCGGAAGTTTACATACACCTTAGCCAACTACATTTAAACTCATTTTTTCACAATTCCTGACATTTAATCCAAGTTAAAATTAGGTCAGTTAGGATCACCACTTTATTTTAAGAATGTTAAATGTCAGAATAATGGAAGAGAGAATGAGTTATTTCAGATTTTAATTCTTCATCACATTCCCAGTGGGTCAGAAGTTTACATACACTCAATTAGTATTTGGTAGCATTGCCTTTAAATTGTTTAACTTGGGTCAAACGTTTTGGGTAGCCTTCCACAAGCTTCCCACAATAAGTTGGGTAAAGTTTGGCCCATTACTCCTGACAGAGCTGGTGTAACTGAGTCAGGTTTGTAGGCCTCCTTGCTTGCACACACCTTTTCAGTTCTGCCAACAAATGTTCTATGGGATTGGGGTCAGGGCTTTGTGATGGCCACTCCAATACCTTGACATTGTTGTCCTTAAGCCATTTTGCCACAACTATGGAAGTATGCTTGAGATCATAGTCCATTTGGAAGTCCCATTTGCGACCAAGCTTTAACTTCCTGACTGATACCTTACGATGTTGCTTCAATATATCCACATAATTTTCCTCCCTCATGATGCCATCTATTTTGTGAAGTGCACCAGTCCCTCCTGCAGCAAAGCACCCTCACAACATGATGCTGCCACCCCCATGCTTCACAGTTGGGATGGTGTTCTTCGGCTTGCAAGCCTCCCCATCTTTCCTCCAAACATAACAATGGTCATTATGGCCAAACAGTTCTATTTTTGTTTCATCAGACCAGAGGACATTTCTCCAAAAAGTATGATATTTGCCCCCCATGTGCAGTTGCAAACCGTAGTCTGGACTTTTAATGGCAGTTTTGGAGCAGTGGCTTTTTCCTTGCTGAGTGGCCTTTCAGGTTATGTCGATATAGGACTTGTTTTACTGTGGATATAGATACTTTTGTACCTGTTTCCTCCAGCATCTTCAAAAGGTCCTTTGCTGTTGTTCTGGGATTGATTTGCACTTTTTGCACCAAAGTACATTCATCTCTAGGAGACAGAACGCTTCTCCTTCCTGAGCGGTGTGACGGTTGCGTGGTACCATGGTGTTTATAGTTGCACACTATTGTTTGTACAGATGAACGTGGTACCTTCAGGGGTTTGGAAATTGCTCCAAAGGATGAACAAGACTTGTGTAGGTCTACACATTTTTTTCTGAGGTCTTGGGTGATTTCTTTTGATTCTTCTATGTTGTCAAGCAAAGAGGCACTGAGTTTGAATGTAGGCCTTGAAATATCTCCACAGGTACACCTCCAATTGACTCAAATGATGTCAATTAGCCTATCAGAAGCTTCTGAAGCCATGACATCATTTTCTGAAATTTTCCAAGCTGTTTAAAGCCACAGTCAACTTAGTGTTTGTAAACTTTTGACCCACTGGAATTGTGAGGTGTATTAAGCTGTAAGCTAGGTGTATTAAGCTATAGGCTAGGTGTATTAAGCTATAAACTAGGTGTATTAAGCTATAGGCTAGGTGTATTAAGCTATAGGCTAGGTGTATTAAGCTATAAACTAGGTGTATTAAGCTATAGGCTACGTGTATTAAGCTATAAGCTAGGTGTATTAAGCTATAGGCTACGTGTATAAAGCTATAAGCTAGGTGTATTAAGCTATAGGCTAGGTGTATTAAGCTATAAGCTAGGTGTATTAAGCTATAAGCTAGGTGTATTAAGCTATATGCTAGGTGTATTAAGCTATACACTAGGTGTATTAAGCTATAAACTAGGTGTATTAAGCTATAGGCTAGGTGTATTAAGCTATATGCTAGGTGTATTAAGCTATAAACTAGGTGTATTAAGCTATAGGCTAGGTGTATTAAGCACACTACATGACCAAAAGTATGTGGATACCTGCTTGCCAACAAGCTCATTCCAAAATCATGGGCATTAATATGGAGTTGGTTTGCTGCTATAACAGCCTCCACTCTCCTATGAAGGCTTTCCACTAGATGTTGGAACATTGCTGCAGGGACTTGCTTCAATTCAGCCACAAGAGCATTAGTGAGGTCGGGCACTGATGTTGGGCGATTAAGCCTGGCTCGCAGTCGGTGTTCAAATTAATCTCAGAGGTGTTTGATGGGGTTGAGGTCAGAGTTCTGTGCAGGCCAGTTAAGTTATTCCACACCAATCTCGACAAACCATTTCTGTATGGACCTCGCTTTGTGCACGGGGGCATTGTCATACTGAAACAGGAAATGGCCTTCCCCAAACTGTTGCCACAAAGTTGTAAGCACAGAATCTAATAGAATGTCATTGTTTGCTGTAGTGTTAAGATTTCCCTTCACTGGAACCTAGCCAAACCATGAAAAACATCCCAGACCATTATTCCTCCTCCACCAAACATTGCAGTTGGCACTATACATTGGGGCATCCGCCAAAACCAGATTTGTCCATCGGACTGCCAGATGGTGAAGCGTGATTCATCACTCCAGAGAATGCGTTTCCACTGCTCCAGAGTCTAATGGCGGCGAGCTTTATACCACTCCAGCCGACTCTTGGCATTGCACCAGGTGACCTTAGGCTTGTGTGCGGCTAATTGGACATGGAAACCCATTTCATGAAGGTCCCTTCAAATAGTTCCGTGCTTCTGCACTCCTGTTCTGTGAGCTTGTGTGGCCTATCACTTTGCAGATGAGCCGTTGTTGCTCCTAAACATTTCAACTTCACAATAACAGCACTTACAGTTGACCGGGGCAGCTCTAGCAGGGCAGAAATTTGACAAACTGATTTGTTGGAAAGGTGGCATCCTATGACGGTGCCACGTTGAAAGTCACTGAGCTCTTCAGTAAAGCCATTCTACTGCCAATGTTTGTCTATGGAGATCGCATGGCTGTGTGCTCGATTGTACACACCTGTCAGCAATGGGTGTGGCTGAAATAGCCAAATCCACTCATTTGAAGTGGTGTCCACATACTTTTGTATATGTAGTGTAGATTGTCTCAACAGTTTTGTCTTGTTCTTGGCTCTATAACATATTCTTTACTTGGAAAATTGTCATTTGTTTTCTGCATGTCTGGCATTTGCACAGTATTTCCATAGTTCTCATAGCAATGTTTTTTAATGCTGTTTTATGTTGTTGCTTTAATTTGTTTAGGGATGATGCCATTGCGTTACTAACATAACAATAGATGGAGAATGATTTTATTGTATTTTTATTTAACTAGGCAAGTCAATTAAGAACAAATTCTTATTTACAATGACAGCCAACCAAGAGGCAAAAGGCCTCCTGCAGGGACGGGAGCTAGGATAAAAAATATATTTTTAGGACAAAACACACATCACGACAAGAGAGATATTACAACACTACATAAAGAGAGACCTAAGACAGCAACACAGCACGGCAGCAACACATGACAACACAGCATGGTAGCAACACAACATGACAACAACAAGGTAGCAAATGATAACCTTTTTGTTTGTCTAAGTCCCTCCACTGTCCTGTTGAGGACTTACATCTTTTATCTTATTCTCATTACTGAGTCAGGGTGTTCATTTACATGACCGGAAGTGATTGTAACACAGTGGCCTAATGACTGTTCTGAGGGGTGTACTTCAAAGTAGGATCAAGGATTTAGCCAGCTAACTTTAGTAAGCAACCAGAAATAACTATTGCTTTTCTGCTTCATTTAAAAAAAAGCTAAACTTAGACATGTGTTTTAGTTAGTTGAATCAATGAGACCATACCCATTTCAAGCTGATCTTTCTAAAAAATAAAAAGTTATACCAGAAAATGTATTCAAGTTAGCTGACTAGCTCCTTGACCCTCCTTTGTGGTATAGACCTCTGGTGTTTGTCTCTGTGTGATGCAAGGAACTAACATTGACCTCCTGACAATCTGCTCTTACAAATAACCTCTTTATAAGGGATTTATATTCACAGATTTATCTCAAGTATTCCCTATTCGGGCCCCTTTGGCTTCGGCTGGAACTAAATCAAAGCAACATAGCTGACACATTAATTGAAAGCATCTGCCTGAGAGGTAGATGAACATGCACCTAACTGGCAACAGAAGGCTTTTACAGTAACTAAAACCAACTGTGATTTCCTAATTCAGCAATGTGTCTTTGATTGAATTTAGCCAGAAGCAGTACTCTATGTAGGGAATATGGAGCCATTTAGGTTGGCGTGTTTAGTTCTTCATCAGATGTCCTTTATTCCTGTCTCTTCCAGCTCTGTTTCATCATGGCACAGTGGATACAGATGAAACAGCTGATCGCTTATCTGGCCACACAGACCCTCAAACATCTCTATCCCCCCTCCTTCCCCTTGAGGTGCTACCTGGCCAACTGGTTTGAAGACCAGAGATGGTATGAGACATACGAGCATGCAAGAATACATGTAGGCACGCACCCAAGCAAGCACATACAATGTGAATTTGCACAAATAAAACTGGAAAAGTGGATGCACAAACACATCCCAATCATCTTTCTCTCCCACCCATCCTCTCTCTCTCTCTCCTCCCTCCCCCATCCCTCCCTCCCACTCTCTCACCCACCTTCTCTCTCTATTACCTCCCTCTCTCTCACCCACCCTCTCTCTCCCTCTCCTCCCTCTCTCTCTAGCCCACCCACCCACCCTCTCTCTCTTTCTCTCCTCCCTCCCTCCCTCTCTCACCCACCCTCTCTCTCCCTCTCCTCCCTCTCCTCCCTCTCTCTCTAACCCATCCACCCACCCACCCTCTCTCTCTTTCTCTCCTCCCTCCCTCCCTCTCTCTCCCTCTCCTCCCTCTCCTCCCTCTCTCTCTAACCCATCCACCCACCCACCCTCTCTCTCTTTCTCTCCTCCCTCCCTCCCTCTCTCACCCACCCTCTCTCTCCCTCTCCTCCCTCTCTCTCTAACCCACCCACCCACCCACCCTCTCTCTCTTTCTCTCCTCCCTCCATCCCTCTCTCACCCACCCTCTCTCCCCCTCTCCTCCCTCTCTCTCTAACCCACCCACCCACCTTCTCTCTCTTTCTCTCCTCCCTCCCTCCCTCCCTCTCTCACCCACCCTCTCTCTCCCTCTCCTCCCTCTCTCTCTAACCCACCCACCCACCCTCTCTCTCTTTCTCTCCTCCCTCCCTCCCTCTCTCACCCACCCTCTCCCTCCCTCTCCTCCCTCTCCTCCCTCTCTCTCTAACCCACCCACCCACCCACCCTCTCTCTCTTTCTCTCCTCCCTCCCTCTCTCACCCACCCTCTCTTCTCCCTCCCTCCCTCTCTCTCTCTCTCTCTCTCTCTCTCTCTCTCTCTCTCTCTCTCTCACCCACCCACCCTCTCTCTCCCTCCCTCTCCTCCCTCTCTCTCTAACCCACCCACCCACCTTCTCTCTCTCTCTCAATTATATTTCAATTTAAGGGATTTATTGGCATGGGAAACATATGCAAAAGCAAGTGAACTTGATAAAAGCATCCCCCCCCCCACGCCCCTGGAGATGCAGCACTTCTCCAGGAACATGGTAGGCTACAGTACAGTAGGGATATAGTAGAGTCTAAAGGGATTCTAAAGCCTGTTGGTTCCTGTACAGGAGCAGTATGCTTACTGTAGGGCAGGGCCTACAGGGCCTAACCAGGACTGATACAGGGCCTAACCAGGACTGATACAGGGCCTAACCAGGACTGATACAGGGCCTAACCAGGACTGATACAGGGCCTAACCAGGACTGATACAGGGCCTAACCAGGACTGGTACAGGGCCTAACCAGGACTGGTACAGGGCCTAACCAGGACTGGTACAGAGCCTAACCAGGACTGTTTCAGGACCTAACCAGGACTGTTACAGGACCTAACCAGGACTTTTACAGGACCTAACCAGGACTGGTACAGGGCCTAACCAGGACTGGTACAGGGCCTAACCAGGACTGGTACAGGACCTAACCAGGACTGGTACAGGACCTAACCAGGACTGGTACAGGACTTAACCAGGACTGGTACAGGACCTAACCAGGACTGGTACAGGACCTAACCAGGACTGTTACAGGACCTAACCAGGACTGGTACAGGGCCTAACCAGGACTGGTACAGGGCCTAACCAGGACTGGTACAGGACCTAACCAGGACTGGTACAGGACCTAACCAGGACTGGTACAGGACTTAACCAGGACTGGTACAGGACCTAACCAGGACTGGTACAGGAACTAACCAGGACTGGTACAGGACCTAACCAGGACTGGTACAGGACCTAACCAGGACTGGTACAGGACCTAACCAGGACCGGTACAGGGTCTAATCAGGACCGGTACAGGGCCTAACCAGGACCGGTACAAGGCCGAACCAGGACCGGTACAGGTACTAACCAGGACTGTTACAGGACCTAACCAGGACTGGTACAGGGCCAAACCAGGACTGGTACAGGACCTAACCAGGACTGTTACAGACTGTTAAACAGCCATCACTAACATTGAGTAAACCCATGTTTAAATGGCCAAAGAAGAGTCTTTCGTCTCATAATCTGATTAGCACATTTCTGTGAGCAACTTCCTTTTAGCTATCTATAGTTGTACAGAAAGCAGTAGGCCTAATGTACAACAGACACAGAGATCACTCAACATTAGACTGTAGGCCTTCAAGTGTTTAAATAACTGTTTTTGTTCTGACTATTCCAGTCATAATGTTGGCGTGTTGATCAATAAATAACACAGCCATTTTGGAACACACCTCCAGTAAGAGCACATGTGCCACCTTCCGGAATATGGTATGTACTGCAACCATGTTTTTACCACGTCTGTCAGGTTCCTGTAATGTCATAAACTCAGCAAAAAAAGAAACGTCCTGTCACTGTCAACTGCGTTTATTTTCAGCAAATTTAACATGTGTAAATATTTGTATGAACATAACAAGATTCAACAACTGAGACATAAACTGAACAAGTTCCACAGACATGTGACTAACAGAAATGGAATAATGTGTCCCTGAACAAAGTGGGGGTCCAAATCAAAAGTAACAGTCAGTATCTGATGTGGCCACCAGCTGCATTAACCACTGCAGTGCATCTCCTCCTCGTGGACTGCACCAGATTTGCCAGTTCTTGCTGTGAGATGTTACCCACTCTTCCACCAAGGCACCTGCAAGTTCCTGGACATTTCTGGGGGGAATGGCCCTAGCCCTCACCCTCCGATCCAACAGGTTCCAGACGTGCTCAATAGGATTGAGATCCGGGCTTTTCGCTGGACATGGCAGAACACTGACATTCCTGCCTTGCAGGAAATCCCACACAGAACGAGTAGTATGGCTGGTGGCATTTTCATGCTGGAGGGTCATGTCAGGATGAGCCTGCAGGAAGGATACCACATGAGGGAGGAGGATGTCTTCAAAATCAAATCAAATCTAAATGTATTTGTCACGTGCTCCGAATACAACAGGTGTAGACCTCCCTGTAACGCACAGCGTTGAGATTGCCTGCAATGACAACCAGCTCAGTCCGATGATGCTATGACACACCGCCCCAGACCATGACGGACCCTCCACCTCCAGATCGATCCCTCTCCAGAGTACAGGCCTCGGTGTAACGCTCATTCCGTTGAGGATGAACGTGAATCCAACCATCACCCCTGGTGAGACAAAACCATGACTCGTCAGTGAAGAGCACTTTTTGCCAGTCCTGTCTGGTCCAGCGACAGTGAAAAATGGACATTTATTTTTTTGCTGAGTTTATGTGCATGGATGTTTTTTTAACCAACCAGATTTGGGAGAGATGTCCTTATGTAAACCCTTCCATGAATTTTCAGGTGTCATAAGGAAATGTAAGAATAAAGGATGTCCAATTCTTATGTACAATTATGAATTTGTGCTGAAAAAAAAATATATATATATATAAAGTCATCTATCTTGTTCTGTTGTTTCCTACAGTCTTCATAAAATAATCTATCTTGTTCTGTTGTTTCCTACAGTCTTCATAAAATAATCTATCTTGTTCTGTTGTTTCCTACAGTCTTCATAAAATAATCTATCTTGTTCTGTTGTTTCCTACAGTCTTCATAAAATAATCTATCTTGTTCTGTTGTTTCCTACAGTCTTCATAAAATAATCTATCTTGTTCTGTTGTTTCCTACAGTCTTCATAAAATAATCTATCTTGTTCTGTTGTTTCCTACAGTCTTCATAAAATAATCTATCTTGTTCTGTTGTTTCCTACAGTCTTCATAAAATAATCTATCTTGTTCTGTTGTTTCCTACAGTCTTCATAAAATAATCTATCTTGTTCTGTTGTTTCCTACAGTCTTCATAAAATAATCTATCTTGTTCTGTTGTTTCCTACAGTCTTCATAAAATAATCTATCTTGTTCTGTTGTTTCCTACAGTCTTCATAAAATAATCTATCTTGTTCTGTTGTTTCCTACAGTCTTCATAAAATAATCTATCTTGTTCTGTTGTTTCCTACAGTCTTCATAAAATAATCTATCTTGTTCTGTTGTTTCCTACAGTCTTCATAAAATAATCTATCTTGTTCTGTTGTTTCCTACAGTCTTCATAAAATAATCTATCTTGTTCTGTTGTTTCCTACAGTCTTCATGTCATCTATCTTGTTCTGTTGTTTCCTACAGTCTTCATAAAGTCATCTATCTTGTTCTGTTGTTTCCTCCTGTCTATAGTCTTCATAAAGTCATCTATCTTGTTCTGTTGTTTCCTCCTGTCTATAGTCTTCATAAAGTCATCTATCTTGTTCTGTTGTTTCCTCCTGTCTATAGTCTTCATAAAGTCATCTATCTTGTTCTGTCATTTCCTCCTGTCTATAGTCTTCATAAAGTCATCTATCTTGTTCTGTCATTTCCTCCAGTCTGACCAAGAGGTACCTGAAGAGCTATTGGAGTGACGGGTGAGTCATGTCTGACAGTCACAATCAGAGCTAGGTTGTGTTCACCTGGAACCACCCGGAAGAAAACAGACTGGAACAGGGAAGGACTACGCTTGTTTTAGTTTTCGTGAATTTATTTTTTGCTTCGGTGTGCCCAAATGAACTGTCTACCAGTCAGACACAGAGCAGACCTGGGTTCAAATAGTGTTTGAAAGTCTTGAGTGTCAGACAGACAGGGTTTATACCTTTGAGACTATTCCATTGGTTACATTGCGCCAGACAAGCTCAATCGAGCACAGCTAAAGTATTTGAAAGAGTTAATATGTAGAGTCACAGTAGAGACACACACACACACACAGATAAGGGTGTGTACTGGTGTCTTCCTTCCTCTAGGTTGATATTTGATTTAATCGGTAAGCAGCACCTCCACGTGATTCTAAAGGACCGCCCACAGCGGAACCTTCCTACTGTGCTTCAGTGACTCTGAGATAGTAGGCATCACCATCGCATATGTTGCTCCCTCCGAGAGTAAGTCTGCCACACACACACATTCATATAGTTAGCTTTTATTGCAACTACATCATGTTAGCTAAATGACAGTTTCATCTTCGGAGAAAGGAGTACTATAATACCTGCGTCCCAAGTAGCAACCTTTCTCCTTCTTAGTGTACTAGTGTCTATTGTAATTGATCATACTCTGTTTTTCCACTCTGACTGCTTGCCTCTGGTCTTGAATGCTGGATGCCAGAGACACAGAACTATATATTAGAACTCATATTCTACTAACTGACATTATTTTCCCTATTTTCCTTTACCTGGTCTGTCTGTCTCTCTCTCTGGTCCTCTCTCTTCCTCTTACTCCCTCCCTCTCTCTAGACGGGGGCCAGAAGATCCAGAATATTCTATCGTCTACCAAAAGAGACTTGGAGGAAGACATTAAGAACACCTTCCTAATATTGAGTTGCACCCCCTTTATGCCCGCAGATCCGCCTCAGTTCGTCGGGGCATTGATTCTACAAGGTGTCTAAAGCGTTCCACAGGGATGCTGGCCCATGTTGACTCCAATGCTTCCCACAGTTGTGTCAAATTGGCTGGATGTCCTTTGGATGGTGGACCATTCTTGATACACAAGGGAAACTGTTGAGTGTGAAAAACCCAGCAGCTTTGCAGTTCTTGACACAAACCCGTGTACATGGCACCTACTACAATACCCCGTTCAAAAGCACTTAAATCTTTTGTCTTGCCCATTCACCCTCTGAATGGCACAATTGTCTCAATTGTCTCAAGGCTTAAAATTCCTTCTTTAACCTGTCTCCTCCCCTTCATCTACATCTGATTGAATCTGATTGAAGTGGATTTAACAAGTGACATCAATAAGGGATCATAGCTTCCACCTGGATTCACCTGGTCAGTCTGTCATGGGAAGATGTTTTGTACATTCAGTGGATTTATTTTATCAGGGAGTACTACTGAGTTCACGGTCTCTTTAACAGATGAGCCCTGAATTACAGAAATGACAGAAAATACACACATCGAAACATAAATACAAAATGCAAGCAGAAAGAACAACACGGTCATAAAGAACATCACATTCATCAGTGGTAATGTCCTCAATCAACCTTCTGAATCGCCCCAGAGACACCAGAACATCACATTCATCAGTAGTAATGTCCTCAATCAACCTTCTGAATCGCCCCAGAGACACCAGAACATCACATTCATCAGTAGTAATGTCCTCAATCAACCTTCTGAATCGCCCCAGAGACACCAGAACATCACATTCATCAGTAGTAATGTCCTCAATCAACCTTCTGAATCGCCCCAGAGACACCAGAACATCACATTCATCAGTAGTAATGTCCTCAATCAACCTTCTGAATCGCCCCAGAGACACCAGAACATCACATTCATCAGTAGTAATGTCCTCAATCAACCTTCTGAATCGCCCCAGAGACACCAGAACATCACATTCATCAGTAGTAATGTCCTCAATCAACCTTCTGAATCGCCCCAGAGACACCAGAACATCACATTCATCAGTAGTAATGTCCTCAATCAACCTTCTGAATCGCCCCAGAGACACCAGAACATCACATTCATCAGTAGTAATGTCCTCAATCAACCTTCTGAATCGCCCCAGAGACACCAGAACATCACATTCATCAGTAGTAATGTCCTCAATCAACCTTCTGAATCGCCCCAGAGACACCAGAACATCACATTCATCAGTGGTAATGTCCTCAATCAACCTTCTGAATCGCCCCAGAGACACCAGAACATCACATTCATCAGTAGTAATGTCCTCAATCAACCTTCTGAATCGCCCCAGAGACACCAGAACATCACATTCATCAGTAGTAATGTCCTCAATCAACCTTCTGAATCGCCCCAGAGACACCAGAACATCACATTCATCAGTAGTAATGTCCTCAATCAACCTTCTGAATCGCCCCAGAGACACCAGAACATCACATTCATCAGTAGTAATGTCCTCAATCAACCTTCTGAATCGCCCCAGAGACACCAGAACATCACATTCATCAGTAGTAATGTCCTCAATCAACCTTCTGAATCGCCCCAGAGACACCAGAACATCACATTCATCAGTAGTAATGTCCTCAATCAACCTTCTGAATCGCCCCAGAGACACCAGAACATCACATTCATCAGTAGTAATGTCCTCAATCAACCTTCTGAATCGCCCCAGAGACACCAGAACATCACATTCATCAGTAGTAATGTCCTCAATCAACCTTCTGAATCGCCCCAGAGACACCAGAACATCACATTCATCAGTAGTAATGTCCTCAATCAACCTTCTGAATCGCCCCAGAGACACCAGAACATCACATTCATCAGTAGTAATGTCCTCAATCAACCTTCTGAATCGCCCCAGAGACACCAGAACATCACATTCATCAGTAGTAATGTCCTCAATCAACCTTCTGAATCGCCCCAGAGACACCAGAACATCACATTCATCAGTAGTAATGTCCTCAATCAACCTTCTGAATCGCCCCAGAGACACCAGAACATCACATTCATCAGTAGTAATGTCCTCAATCAACCTTCTGAATCGCCCCAGAGACACCAGAACATCACATTCATCAGTAGTAATGTCCTCAATCAACCTTCTGAATCGCCCCAGAGACACCAGAACATCACATTCATCAGTAGTAATGTCCTCAATCAACCTTCTGAATCGCCCCAGAGACACCAGAACATCACATTCATCAGTGGTAATGTCCTCAATCAACCTTCTGAATCGCCCCAGAGACACCAGAACATCACATTCATCAGTAGTAATGTCCTCAATCAACCTTCTGAATCGCCCCAGAGACACCAGAACATCACATTCATCAGTAGTAATGTCCTCAATCAACCTTCTGAATCGCCCCAGAGACACCAGAACATCACATTCATCAGTAGTAATGTCCTCAATCAACCTTCTGAATCGCCCCAGAGACACCAGAACATCACATTCATCAGTAGTAATGTCCTCAATCAACCTTCTGAATCGCCCCAGAGACACCAGAACATCACATTCATCAGTAGTAATGTCCTCAATCAACCTTCTGAATCGCCCCAGAGACACCAGAACATCACATTCATCAGTAGTAATGTCCTCAATCAACCTTCTGAATCGCCCCAGAGACACCAGAACATCACATTCATCAGTAGTAATGTCCTCAATCAACCTTCTGAATCGCCCCAGAGACACCAGAACATCACATTCATCAGTGGTAATGTCCTCAATCAACCTTCTGAATCGCCCCAGAGACACCAGAACATCACATTCATCAGTGGTAATGCCCTCAATCAACCTTCTGAATCGCCCCAGAGACACCAGAACATCACATTCATCAGTGGTAATGTCCTCAATCAACCTTCTGAATCGCCCCAGAGACACCAGAACATCACATTCATCAGTGGTAATGTCCTCAATCAACCTTCTGAATCGCCCCAGAGACACCAGAACATCACATTCATCAGTAGTAATGTCCTCAATCAACCTTCTGAATCGCCCCAGAGACACCAGAACATCACATTCATCAGTAGTAATGTCCTCAATCAACCTTCTGAATCGCCCCAGAGACACCAGAACATCACATTCATCAGTAGTAATGTCCTCAATCAACCTTCTGAATCGCCCCAGAGACACCAGAACATCACATTCATCAGTAGTAATGTCCTCAATCAACCTTCTGAATCGCCCCAGAGACACCAGAACATCACATTCATCAGTGGTAATGTCCTCAATCAACCTTCTGAATCGCCCCAGAGACACCAGAACATCACATTCATCAGTAGTAATGTCCTCAATCAACCTTCTGAATCGCCCCAGAGACACCAGAACATCACATTCATCAGTGGTAATGTCCTCAATCAACCTTCTGAATCGCCCCAGAGACACCAGAACATCACATTCATCAGTAGTAATGTCCTCAATCAACCTTCTGAATCGCCCCAGAGACACCAGAACATCACATTCATCAGTGGTAATGTCCTCAATCAACCTTCTGAATCGCCCCAGAGACATCACATCACAAGAACATTTTGAAGATTGTTCCACAAATAAGCTGCAAGAAAACAAAAACTTGCTACCTACTTCAGTGGATGTTGAACACATTTTTAACTGAAAATTAACACATTTCTAGCAGTACATGTGTTAAATTATAGCCATGGTATAAAAGAGATAATCAACAGGGCTCTATGCGTTCTCTAGAAAAAAAATGCAACTTCCACATCGTTCATTATTTCGTCGTTCATACACGAAACCAAAGAAATCAACTATGAGGAACATTTCTGACACAGCAAATATACAAACCTTTAGTGTCTACACGTCATTTAAAAAAACATGTTTTATTTAACTAGGCCAGTCAGTTAAGAACAAATTCTTTTTTTCCAATGAGGGCCTACCCCTGCCAAACCCTCCCCTAGCCCGGATGATGCTGGGCCAACTGTGCGCTGCTCTATGGGACCCTCGATCACGGCCGGTTGTGATACAGCCTGGGATCAAACCAGGGTCTGTAGTGACACCTCTAGCACTGAGATGCAGTGCCTTAGACCGCTGCGCCACCCGGGAGCTCTAAGTGCTGAATTCAAATTCATAGATCCAACAATGACGTTGGGGGATTCCCGAAATCAAGACGTGATAGGCAGAAAATCCGGAATCCTCCAACCAGGATTTCTGGAAAGTTCCTGGAATTTTGCAACCCTTGTTGTAATGAGTGTTTCTACCACTGTGTAGTGCTTGTGAGTTAGCTCGGAGCTGGTATTGAGGAGAGAAGTAGATGGTCTAGGCTTCTGTATGCTGTAGTGTGTGATTCTACCACACAGTAGAGGGCTGGGTTGGATTTAGTACTTATTAGGATCCCCTATTAGCTGTTGCCAAGGCAATGGCTACTCTTCCTGGGGTCCAAACAGGAAACAACATAACATGATATACACAGCACTAGATTACAATTCCATTACAATTCAGCCATTCAGCAGACGCTCACATCCAGAGCGACCCACAGCTAGTGCATTAATCTTAAGATAGCCAGGCAAAACAGTATTAGATAGATGGTAGCGAGCTATATGGCTTGGATGGTAGAAAGAGGGGCTGTGGAGTGATTGGTTGTGTTGGGGTCAGCAGTCTGAAGCAGAGAGGCAGGTGATAGAAAATAAATTCCCCACGCTAGCAGGTTTTACCCCATCCCTGTAAAACAGGCTTACACCCACAATAGAGGGCTTACCAATGCAGGACTGGTCAGGAGGGGGGCAGAACGCACAGACCACAATAGAGATACAACAACCCACCACCCAACGAGTTCATTCTGAGCTTGGCCTGCCTCATCCTTATTAAGGCCTACAGCCATACAGGCAAAGCTTGATTTTTACACATTTGGTCGACTCAGACTTTGAGATAATACAGAACTCTGTGTTCTTCGGTTATTTCAGTTGTTTGTCAACTTACTAAAATTGTTGGTGATAACATCAACATGCACAGCTCAATTTCCTCCATTTCTCCATGTAAGAGTGGGCTTGGAAATTACATTGAAGTGTGCAGCTGACTGGTATGAGAGAATAGCTTAAAGTTACGCTGATCTTTATCATAAAAATTAAACATCCCTTTCCTTTTATTACACATGATCATTTATAACAGTCTGTGTCCTGGGATCAGTCGTTAATAAATGGTGTCTTGTGTGATCTTAGGTATGCTCCCTATAATTCTGCCATCTCTCTCGCTCTCTCTACCATCCTGGAGGACCTGGCCTCAGGACAACATGGCCTGATGACTCCTGGTCTCAGGACAACCTGGCCTGATGACTCCCACCCTCAGGACAACCTGGCCTGATGACTTCCACCCTCAGGACAACGTGGCCTGATGACACCCACCCTCAGGACAACCTGGCCTGATGACTCCCACCCTCAGGACAACCTGGCCTGATGACTTCCACCTTCAGGACAACGTGGCCTGATGACACCCACCCTCAGGACAACCTGGCCTGATGACTCCTGGTCTCAGGACAACCTGGCCTGATGACTCCTGGTCTCAGGACAACCTGGCCTGATGACTCCCACCCTCAGGACAACCTGGCCTGATGACTTCCACCCCCAGGACAACCTGGCCTGATGACTCCCACCCTCAGGACAACCTGGCCTGATGACTCCCACCCTCAGGACAACCTGGCCTGATGACTCCCACCCTCAGGACAACCTGGCCTGATGACTTCTGGCCTCAGGACAACCTGGCCTGATGACTCCCACCCTCAGGACAACCTGGCCTGATGACTCCTGGTCTCAGGACAACCTGGCCTGATGACTCCTGGTCTCAGGACAACCTGGCCTGATGACTTCTGGCCTCAGGACAACCTGGCCTGATGACTCCCACCCTCAGGACAACCTGGCCTGATGACTCCTGGTCTCAGGACAACCTGGCCTGATGACTCCTGGTCTCAGGACAACCTGGCCTGATGACTCCCACCCTCAGGACAACGTGGCCTGATGACTCCCACCCTCAGGACAACCTGGTCTGATGACTCCTGGTCTCAGGACAACCTGGCCTGATGACTCCCACCCTCAGGACAACCTGGCCTGGTGACTCCTGGTCTCAGGACACCCTGGCCTGATGACTCCCACCATCAGGCA
The DNA here is from genome assembly GCF_002021735.2 of Oncorhynchus kisutch. Lineage (NCBI taxonomy): Eukaryota > Metazoa > Chordata > Actinopteri > Salmoniformes > Salmonidae > Oncorhynchus > Oncorhynchus kisutch. Next base: position 76,946,064 of record NC_034190.2, on the reverse strand, counting down.
ACCTGGCCTGATGACTCCCACCCTCAGGACAACCTGGCCTGATGACTTCTGGCCTCAGGACAACCTGGCCTGATGACTCCCACCCTCAGGACAATCTGGCCTGATGACTCCTGGTCTCGGAACAACCTGGCCTGATGATTCCTGGCCTGATAGCTCCTGGCCTCAGGACAACCTGGCCTGATGACTCCCACCCTCAGGACAATCTGGCCTGATGACTCCTGGTCTCGGAACAACCTGGCCTGATGACTCCTGGCCTGATGACTCCTGGTCTCGGAACAACCTGGCATAATGACTCCTGGCCTCAGCCCCCCCCCCCCCTCCTAGGTTCCAGCCTAGGTCCTCTAGGTTTCCTCTAGATTCCAGCCTAGGTTCCTCCAAGTTTCTTCCTAGGTTCCAGCCTTTCAAAGGGATTTTTTCCTAGCCATGGTGCTTCTACATCTGCATTGCTTGCTCTTTGGGGTTTTAGGATGGTTATCTGTATAAGACCTTTATGACATCTGCTGATGTCATACAAAGGGCTTTATAAATACATTTGATTGATTTAAATGAATGTGATTGTTAACAGACATGGCTCACCTCAAAATCAATGTATTCTTATGGAATTTCTGTCCCATGGTACTACAGTATAAGCACTCTGGTAAAGGGTATGCTACACAGTGAGTGCATATAGATATGGGGTGGAAAGAGTAGGCTATCTGAGTAGCTACTGCTCCACCATGGATAAAGGCAGCTATATGAGTAGCTACTGCTCCACCATGGATAAGGGCAGCTATATGAGTAGCTACTGCTCCACCATGGATAAGGGCAGCTATATGAGTAGCTACTGCTCCACCACAGATAAGGGCAGCTATATGAGTAGCTACTGCTCCAACACGGATAAGGGCAGCTATATGAGTAGCTACTGCTCCACCATGGATAAGGGCAGCTATATGAGTAGCTACTGCTCCACCACAGATAAGGGCAGCTATATGAGTAGCTACTGCTCCAACACGGATAAGGGCAGCTATATGAGTAGCTACTGCTCCACCATGGATAAGGGCAGCTATATGAGTAGCTACTGCTCCACCATGGATAAGGGCAGCTATATGAGTAGCTACTGCTCCAACACGGATAAGGGCAGCTATATGAGTAGCTACTGCTCCACCACGGATAAGGGCAGCTATATGAGTAGCTACTGCTCCACCACGAATAAGGGCAGCTATATGAGTAGCTACTGCTCCACCACGGATAAGGGCAGCTATATGAGTAGCTACTGCTCCAACACGGATAAGGGCAGCTATATGAGTAGCTACTGCTCCACCACGGATAAGGGCAGCTATATGAGTAGCTACTGCTACACCACGAATAAGGGCAGCTATATGAGTAGCTACTGCTCCACCATGGATAAGGGCAGCTATATGAGTAGCTACTGCTCCACCACGAATAAGGGCAGCTATATGAGTAGCTACTGCTCCACCACGAATAAGGGCAGCTATATGAGTAGCTACTGCTCCACCACGGATAAGGGCAGCTATATGAGTAGCTACTGCTCCACCACGAATAAGGGCAGCTATATGAGTAGCTACTGCTCCACCACGGATAAGGGCAGCTATATGAGTAGCTACTGCTCCACCACGGATAAGGGCAGCTATATGAGTAGCTACTGCTCCACCATGGATAAGGGCAGCTATATGAGTAGCTACTGCTCCACCACGAATAAGGGCAGCTATATGAGTAGCTACTGCTCCACCACGAATAAGGGCAGCTATATGAGTAGCTACTGCTCCACCACGGATAAGGGCAGCTATATGAGTAGCTACTGCTCCACCACGGATAAGGGCAGCTATATGAGTAGCTACTGCTCCACCACGGATAAGGGCAGCTATATGAGTAGCTACTGCTCCACCACGGATAAGGGCAGCTATATGAGTAGCTACTGCTCCACCATGGATAAGGGCAGCTATATGAGTAGCTACTGCTCCACCACGAATAAGGGCAGCTATATGAGTAGCTACTGCTCCACCACGGATAAGGGCAGCTATATGAGTAGCTACTGCTCCACCATGGATAAGGGCAGCTATATGAGTAGCTACTGCTCCACCACAGATAAGGGCAGCTATATGAGTAGCTACTGCTCCACCACGGATAAGGGCAGCTCTTATACATTCGACAGCAAGACAAACAGATCATAGAAAGCAACAGAATCTGTGACTGGGAGCCTTTTGTTTCTAGCGTATGAAAGGAAGGGAGGAAAATGTCCCTGAGCACAGCATTATCCTTTCATCCGTCTGTCCTCTCTAGCGGGCTAGCCTGATCAGCGCGATGCTGGACGCTCCCGTGCAGAAGCTCAATAACAAACCCCCTGTAGTCCGCTCACCCCCCCCACCCCTCTCCTCCTCCTCTGTTCCTTTATCTGTCCTGAGCCCGAGCCTCTCCGCTCAGCCGCCACATACAATGTAAACGTCTGCCTAATCAAATATGGGGCTGAGCAGAACCAACTTGAATTGCATTGCACCCATCCAGAATACTAGGGAGAGAGCTACCTATGGAGAATAAAGCAATACATGTATTGCAATCAATGTAATGATCGTTCACTAGGAGTTTCCATTGAACGGTTTCATAGAGTGGATGTGTGAGAATGAGAATAGATTAGCGTGTGGAGACAATCAGAAGACTATTGAGAAAGACCGGTTGATAATGAGGCACCCCTCTGGATGCAGTGTTGCCAACTGAGGGGGTTAAAGGTTGAGGGTAAGGTTGAAGGTTCAAAACCCAGTTACATATACAAGGCAGTGTTAGAGATCAACTTTGGAAAGTACTAAGAGTTGAGAACACCATTGTAGAGGCAAACCGGCTTCTTAATATGGATATAGTTCATATCACTGATTTGCATTGATATAAAGCAACACATATTATAAACCCTCAATAATCAAATCATATTGTCAGAGTTACATTGATGTTGTCATAACAGACAGTAAGTCAATCAATCTCCTGAACTCGTCCTTTCTTTCAGGTCATAGTGAGATGAGAATACTGCATGCATAACCACACATTATTTCAGTCTTTCTGTTGGCAGCAGGTTGTGAGTTCAGGCTGGTTTCTGTTATGGGGCCTCCCTTGCTCTATGGTGTTATGAATACTGGGATTGTCCTCTGGTGTCTGTCAGCACTTGAAGCATGTTGAGAGAGGAGGACAGACCCTTTTTACCCCACTGGAGAGATGAGATGGGCCCAATAGGACTCTGGAAAGGCTACCTGGGAACCACCAGACCATAGGTCTTATATATATATCGACTCAGTACTGGTACTCCCTATATGTAGGCAAGTCATTTTTACTCTTTATTGTTTTTCACTGTGTATTTATTCACTATTCATATATATATACATATATATACATATGTATATATATATACATATATATATATATATATGTGTGTATATATATATTTTTCTTGTTGGAAAAGGACCCGTAAGTAAGCATTTCACTGTTGTTTTCGAAGCATGTGACGAATAAAATGTGATTTGCTATTTGTCTAAAGCGATCCACTACTGGTAGTAGTAGGATGTCAAGTATCTGACCTTACCGACCTCAACGTCTAACATTATCAATATTAACAATTAGGAATACCACCCAAACTACTGGTACCTGTTCAATAGGATTTTCCTGAGTTTACACATGATCAAAGTAAAATATGTCTATTCAAACCTATAGCCTTTCAAAAATCTCCTCCATCAACCTTTTATCTGTGTCCTGGACTATATGAACTATATGAACCTCAGAGTTCAGGTTTAGGGTTAGGATGATGATCCCTGGCATGGGCACTGGGCAGCGAGAGGTCAGGGTGAGAGAAGGGTTAAGTATTTTTGTTGTGTTGATCTGTTGTGTTGTACGGTGAACCCTCCCAGCCCCTTCCCCCGGGGGCCCGTGGCCCTGGGCTGTTATAAATAGTCCCATGGGCTCTCCCTGCTCTGACAGAGAGGCTGAATGTCTGCAGGACATCCTTTTCTCTACTAACCACCAGCAGGGTTGGCATACCAACACTCCGCTCCACACAGACAGGACCAGCAGGGTTGGCAGACCAACACTCCGCTCCACACAGACAGGACCAGCAGGGTTGGCAGACCAACACTCCGCTCCACACAGACAGGACGAGCAGGGTTGGCATATAGACGCACAGAGACCCACGCTCCGCTCCACACAGACAGGACGAGCAGGGTTGGCATATAGACGCACAGAGACCCACGCTCCGCTCCACACAGACAGGACGAGCAGGGTTGGCATACCAACACTCCGCTCCACACAGACAGGACGAGCAGGGTTGCCATATAGACGCACAGAGACCCACGCTCCGCTCCACACAGACAGGACGAGCAGGGTTGCCATATAGACGCACAGAGACCCACGCTCCGCTCCACAGACAGGACGAGCAGGGTTGCCATATAGACGCACAGAGACCCACGCTCCGCTCCACACAGACAGGACGCGGTTTTCTATAACTGGACTGAAAACAGCTTACAGAAAGCAACATTGCAGATCATTGGAAGTCAGTAAAGTTAGTGACTCCTAGAGAGTTGCATGTGGAACTGTTGTTTACGTGCGGAAGCATCTTTAGGTTTAGGGGCCAATTTTGCTTTGAAGTTTGCTCTCTCTTTTTTTTATCTTACCTTGAAGGCATCACTGAGATAAGTCATTATTGATACGGTGAGCAGAGCTAACTCACTCTAAAGGAGAATACACATTTGGGGTAGCCATTTGGGCTAGCCTCTTGACTTTTTGGCCACCATGTGGGAGTTCCGTTCCATGTCGTTCTGGCGGGCGGTGTTCGCTGAGTTCTATGGCACCATGTTCTTTGTGTTCTTCGGTCTGGGGGCGGCTCTGCGCTGGACCACCGGGTCCCACAACGTTCTCCACGTGGCTTTCTGCTTCGGCCTGGCCGCTGCCACCCTCATCCAGTCCATCGGTCACATCAGTGGTGGACACATCAACCCGGCTGTCACCTTTGCCTACTTGATTGGCTCCCAGATGTCCCTGTTCCGCGCTGTCTTCTACATCGTGGCCCAGTGTCTGGGGGCGCTGGCTGGGGCCGCTGTGCTCTACTCGGTCACCCCCAACAACATGAGGGGCAACCTGGCACTCAACATGGTAAGATTAGCCAGAGAGAAAGAGGCAAAGCGAGAAGTTTTACTCCGACCAAAATGTATCCACGAAAATAAGCCCACAAAGTGAGGTAAATGAGAGTGTCGAATTTGGTCAACACAAAAATGTTTTGCTAATTTGCTACGTGACAGGTTAGGTTGTTACGAATGCACTGATATATACGTGGACGCATGAGGCATGAGGCAATTTTTATTTTTTATGACTATCAGAGTAGTGTCTGTTGCCATAGAGACAGATAGAGGGCTTTTCCATTATGGGATTCCACCATTTTAATGTAGTCAACTGGGTGGGGATTCCTATGAGTTGGGAGCAATCAGTCAAAGAAGAAGAAAATAGAGTACTTTAAAATGGAGATGAGCCCATGCTGACGCTATGATGGCAGAGATACAAAGATGAGTCCTCTATCTTTATGGCATGTTGTTCACACGTGTATCTGCTCTCTCATTGGCAAGAATTGTCCCACCTTATCTCGCCTCCTCCCGCCTGCTTTCCATCTTTGAGGACAGTATTTCCATTGTTAGAGCAGTCAGTTGACTATCTTGTCAATATAATAGACAATCTTTGGACTACTTGACCCATGACAGGTGAATTCAGTTAAATTGAAATGGAATTGATCCCAACCCTGATAGGAAAGTATTTATCACACATTTCAGAGTTCCATTTTCATCTGCCATTTGAATGAATGAAATGAACTTGACAGGGGATAAAGAACATCTGTGTGTGTAACCACAATTAGGTGGTCTATTAGAATTTCCAATTCAGTCTTTCTAACATTGTGATTATCAGACAATATAGTAACTCAGTTTAAAGGTCCTAATAGAAGGCCTGTGGCAGATGTGTTGGTTATATAACAGTCTAACAGTCTTTAATAAAACATGGCCAGGGTTGTGGATACTGTATTTCTTTTACAATGTTAGACGTTATGAATAGGTAATTATACAAAAACCCCACTCTTTAGATTGCATGGACAATGTAAGATTTGCTAATGATCTTTTCTCCGTGAGCCATTTTGATGTGTTTAAGGTTCAACCTGTTGATTGATTGATCGATTGATTGACTGACTGCTGAAGTTATTCACATCGACCAGTGGAGCTGATATGACTTCCAAAAGTGAACTGGAACCATTCACTAAGCCGTGTTCGATCTCTGACCCCTTGTCCAGCTGCAGCCAGGTATCAGCCTGGGCATGGCCACAACCGTGGAGGTGTTCCTCACCCTGCAGCTGGTTGTCTGCATCTTCGCTGTGACCGACGAGAGGCGTAACGGACGCCTGGGCTCTGCCGCCCTGGCCATCGGCTTCTCTGTTCTCATAGGACATCTGTTGGGGGTAAGACATATTACAAATATATCAAATATATATTTATAGACCATGGATTATATAGGGAATTGTATCGGGGTGAAAACGAGCTTAGACACAGGGTCAACTGGGATGAAGGTGGCGTAAGAGACATAGTCTTGGAGAGAGAGGCCATTATGACTCAACAATATGATCACAACAGCATATATAATAGGCAAAAGCTGGGGATTTAGGTTTCGGTCAATTTAAATGATGAATGATTAGATGACAATGACAGAAGCAGTAAAACCTGACTAATCCATCCCTGTGACTACAAGGGAGGAGTGTGTCATCCATTGTTTTGATGTGGTTGGTCAGGACACGAGAGAGGGTGATTATGATGCAGGGAGGTTTTTGACCACTGCATATTCTACACACTGTTACCTAAACATAACCCTGATCCACTGTCCTTCCTGTAGATGTACTATACTGGTACTGGAATGAACCCTGCCAGGTCCTTCGCCCCCGCTGTGCTGGTCAGAAAATTTGTCAACCACTGGGTAAGACCTTTTGTTCACACCTTATAAAGCCACAACATTTACATCAAGTTAAAAACAAGTTACAATGTGTTGTTTGGAGTTTAGAACTGTGTAATGTGACATGTAGCTAGATGAACTCACCAACATATCCCCCCCCCCCCTCTCTCTCTCTCTCACTCACTCTGTGTGTGTGTCTCTGTCTTCCTCTCTTCCCTCTCTTTGTTCTGGTCCTGTGGCAGGTGTACTGGGTGGGTCCGATGATTGGCGGTGCTATGGGAGCTATTATCTATGATTTCATGCTGTTCCCCCGCATGCGCAGTCTCTCTGAGAGGATGGCCATCCTGAAGGGTACCAGGCCCCCAGAGACTGAGAGCCAGCAAGACGCCAGAGGAGAGCCCATCGAGCTCAAGACTCAGGCCCTATAAGCCTGGTGAAGAAGGTTGGCTTTCTGAACTCCATATTCCCCTATTCTGTACACAAACCTCCTCTGAACCCTCAACCCTACCCAACACACATACACACACATTTCTCTTCCTCTCTAACCCACACACCCACATAGTACACACAGACCACCACGACAACTCCACCTTTCTCACCCTCCTCATCCTTGCTCTGCTGATCCAGAAACAGTACATGCTGAATTACTGGGCAGCCAAAGCTCTAACCCTCCTCCGACCTGTGAACTATGACCCCCCCCCCCCCCCCCCCCCCTTGGACTGCAGGACAAAGATGGAGGGTAGTAAGAAGAGGACTTAGTGGCCACTGAAGAAAGCACCCTGCTTGCGGCCTGTTGTGTAGGGAGTGGGTCAGTCCTGGCTGACCAGGTGGCTGTAACTGCTCAGGACAGGGGCATCTCTCTCTCTTCTTTTCTATCTATATTTTGTAGTCTGCTAGGAGTGTAGCTACAGTAGAGCAGTGAACTTCATGCTTTTCCCATTTTTTTATGAAACTTCTGGTACCTAATGTGTATGTTATTATTATGCCCTTGAAGAATTTCTAGGGATTTTTTTCAACTCTAGTTATATTTTCAAGTCATGCGTTGTGTTGTTTGTGCGTGTTTTAGGAGACCATTGTTATTATTATTATTTTTTTCATTAACAATTCCTTTGTTCGTCATCATGCTGTTTTACAGTACGTAGTTTACCTTTATTTAACTAGGCAAGTCAGTTAAGAACAAATTCTTATTTACAATGACTACTACGGGGGAACAGTGGGTTGACTGTTCAGTGACAGAACAACAGATTTGTACCTTGTTAGACTGCAGCCTATTCTAAGGGAAAGAAGCATCTTTTGTCCCCCTCTTCCTTCAATGAAAGTTCTGATTCATTACTAGCAACATATTTAGAGTGCTCCCCTTTTGTCCAAAAGCCCTTCAATTTTTAGCTGTCTTTTTAAAAATGGTTCTGTCTAATTGTAGACTGTCTCTTCTAGGGGAGCACAAACAGTCAGATTTATATGAAAATTAACACACACAAAAACTCAATCTCCATTTCTATTTAAACACATTATCTTGAAATTGTATATTATTTTTCATTTAGTATTACTAAATTCCACTTCTTTGACCTGATGTCTCTCGTCAACTTTGACTTTTTACAGCCATGATAAGTGCCTGAAGACATAAAAGGGTTTCTACTGTATGCAGTTCAGTATCAGTATTATCTGTGCCAGACTGTTATGTTTTGCTCTGTTTCTGGAATGCTGGGTTTTTTTTTTCATTAAAGGTTTTGCTGTTACAGCGGTTTCATGTACAGGCGTGTGATAGCTGGATTGGCTTTTATTTTGTGTCATTTTACTTAATAACAAAAAAAATCAAACTGGCTTTGTAGTGTTGATTGTAGATTCTTTCTTATACATATCCTTTAAATCTCTCTTCTGTCTCGGCCGGGGAGAGGTTCTCTTCTCTCTCTAGGAGGAGAGGTTATTTTCTCTCTCTAGGAGGATAGGTTCTCTTCTCTCTCCAGGTGGAGAGGTTCTCTTCTCTCTCTAGGAGGAGAGGTTCTTGTCTCTCTCTAGGAGAGATTCCCGTCTCTCTAGGAGGAGAGATTCTCGTCTCTCTAGGAGGAGAGGTTCTCATCTTTCTTTAGGAGGAGAGGTTCTCATCTCTCTCTAGGAGGAGAGGTTCTCTTCGCTCTCTAGGGGGAGAGGTTCTCGTCTCTCTCTAGCAGGAGAGTTTCTCTTCTCTCTCTAGGAAGAGAGGTTCTCTTCTCTCTCTAGGAGGAGAGGTTCGCTTCTCTCTCTAGGAGGAGAGGTTCTCTTCTCTCTCTAGGAAGAGAGGTTCTCTTCTCTCTCTAGGAGGAGAGGTTCTCATCTCTCTCTAGGAGGAGAGTTTCTCTTCTCTCTCTAGGAGGAGAGGTTCTCTTCTCTTTCTAGGAGGAGAGGTTCTCATCTGTCTCTAGGAGGAGAGGTTCTCTTCTCTCTCTAGGGGGAGAGGTTCTCATCTCTCTCTAGGGGGAGAGGGGTCGGTTTAAGGTCTGTTTTTCCCTCCAAACTCAGGTTCTTATAGCCTGGTTGCAGATCTGTTTGTGCTATGTTGCCATTAAGTTAGCAAGACATCACAAATAGATCTGAAACCAGGCTATGGTTCTTATACCTGGGGGGTAAAAACAGAAGAGGATCGTGTTAACTGAGGCAACTAAATGCTTTAGCTTTGTGTTACTGTCTGGGTGAGGATGTGAGGTAAACTAAACGTTTACCCCCCCCCGACTCCTTGGTCCCCCTCTTCCCTCCATTCCTGCTTTACCCCCCTACCTCCTCCCTCTGTTTACAAGACGGACATTTTGTGTTCTGATCTAATGATGACAGGACAGTTGATGGGATGGAGGGAGGGGTACTGCATCGTTGAACCAGCTCATTGTGCTATTACACCCCCTTTCTGTTTCCACTGCTTGGTAGAGAAGTAAACTGAACCAGACATGTAAACTGATTCTCCTTTTTACATTCACTTTTATTCCGCTTGATTCCCCCAGCGATGGATATAATAGGTTTCCTTACTTTTTAAAATTCAAATAATGATGCTTGTATTCCATTGAAAAGCTTTGTGATGTACAGTGTACAATTTTTTTTTTTTTTAAACTGGATAGATAGACAATATAATTTCAAAGCTATACAATTTCTCCTCTTTGACCATTTAGTTATGAAAGGTATGGGGAAAATATGTAATAACCATACGCTTAGATCCTATCAAGAACATATTATATACTTTAATAATCAGAGAATCCTGGATTTATAATTGTTATGTTAAAAACTTCCTAAAATTCAGATTTTTCTGTCTTTGTCTGTTTTCTTCTAGATTGAACTGTAGAAAAGAACACTGGAACAGTTTTAGGTTCATTATTACCAATGGGGTGACAGGTGTGCCATTCAGTCACAACATATTTTCCTTGCATCTGTATAATACACATTATTTCTTATCCAATTGTAAAATCTAACCCAAATATAAATGTGATAGAACTCCATGGACAGGGAAATTACATTTATGTATATAAACAAATTCAAAAAATATTTGGAATGAATGGTTTGTGCATAATTCTTTGAAAAGGAGAATATTACCATCTATTACTGACACAAAACAAAAGCCCCAATCAGCAGAATCGAGTGTTTACTCATTCTAGTCCATGAATGGTGAGCAGTGCCGACATTCAGCATGCTCCTAAACTGAACCAACAATCATTTTGTTTAGAGGAAATGAAAACTTCAAGTGGGACTGTCCAAAAGGTACATTATCTGGCAGAACATAATGCTATGTTGGTTTCTAATCTGTATAGATGCTCTCAGTACCCTACTCCTGTGTAATATCCAATGATGCATCAATGGTTATATCTGGGTATGAAGCCATGGTATATAGACCATCAACACCACCTGGTGGTCATAGCATGTACTAGCATTCAACAGACTAATTCTCACATGCTGTAATAACAGATGACCCTTGTTCATGTTGTCATGCCCTTTATATCCCTTTAATCTGTTTAGGTCAAAGATATATTATTCTCACTACGTGAGAAGATACTTTTTAAACCGGACAACAACAACTTAGTCAGAGACAGTTTATTAGAAATATGTGGAGAAATTCCCACCGCATTTAAACCGATATTTCATCAACATGATCTACGATATAGGTTGGCGAAACCTAGTAGTGCATCTGTTTTAACACGTGCATTTATTTGTTTTGTACTGCGAGTGCAAATTAAACTTGGTAATTTAATGACAAGTTCTTTTTGTTGCGTTTCTGCACCCCTTTGAATGTGGAAGAAATAATTTGCTGCTTGTTTTATACAAAACAGCATGCAACAAATACAGAGTTACCCCAATGGTATATACTTTTCAAATGTTCTGTATGTACGATGTTAAATAAAGCAAAAGCATCCTTGCAAAATGTGATTGAAAGGTTTTTCAATTATAACTTACAATTTATGCTATACTGTAAAATAAGTTGAACATGCATATTTCATTCATTAATTTCTAATACCTTTCCAGATGTTAACGTACATTGAGAAAATATTTGTTCCGAGCTAAAACTTGTTTCAATATATTAAGAAAAATAAAACAAAATGTACAGTACGAACAAAAGGGGTCATTTCTCACTAAAAAAAGAAACAACTTTATTGAAAATAGGCAGTTGTTTTAAAACATGTTTTTTCTTCGGTTAGAATTTACAATTATGTTGATATTCAATACGTAACCTCACTGACGTTATTAAATAAAAAGGTGGAGAGTAACTTTCAGACTATCCCATCAGAGCAGGGCCACATTCAGTAGGAAAACATTGTCAAACGTTGCAGATTGAAATACGATGAGCCGACACGATTCCTTCATTCTACATGTCAGTGGCACCTTAGTTCTACATGACGTAATTCTATCTGAACGTTCCATAACACTGTTCCTTGCTGAAGGCACCCCTGGTTGTTAAGTTAAAACACGGTATAACTGAACCCCACAGCACATCATGGAAACAACTGAATGTCCATGCAGAATTAGAACAGCAAAGCACAGCACTAAGACATTGGCTGGAGAATGCTCTGCTGCGATGCCATGACGACAGATACAGTCTCTCCTCAGTGAGGTTCCTCTGACGTGTTTGGAAAACTGCTGATATTTCCTCCTTTTTCAAATATGGCTACCAACTCAACTCGTCTCTCTCTTCAACCGACCTTTGAGGCTTTCATTTCTTGTCGTCATCGGTTACAGACTTTATATGCACCATTACTCCAGGTCTGGCATCTCTGAAAAAATTACAAATATTAAAATGTCAAAAATATAAAAAAAAGGTAAAAAGCTAATCTACCAAGTCTACAACATGTGTGGATGGTATGAGACTTATGAACAACTTTCAAATGAAATGCACCATGAAAATGCTATAAAAATTGGCTGCTTGCTTTTAACCATGTGCTAAAATGATATCACAACTTACTTTCATCATCGCTGTCGTGCTGGAAATAAAAACAATATGAGATTCAGTGTCAAAACTGGAAAACTCAACAGAGCAAGAAAGCAAGTAGTTTCTCTTGCAGCCACCGTATATAGTACACTGGTAAATGTTTGCATTTGCCTTGATATATTTGCTGTAAAATGAATTTAGATGACAGAAAATAAACAGACCTCTTCGAGACCTTCCATACCACCCATGCCCAGATCTGGCATGCCGTCTTCTCCTCCCATCGTATTCATCATCTGAAAATAAGCAAAAATCATTGTTTCAACATTATAAATATATATCATGTAACACATTTAAAACATGACACACTTTGTGCAACGTGACATGCTTGCCTCTGAGAACTTGTCGAAACTGGACAGATCCTCATCAGAATCATCTTCCCAGTCTTTCCAGTTGTTGAAGTCGACACCCAGCCATTGAAACTGTGGGAAAGAAAACAAGACATCCCAAATCAAAATGATTTTAACCAACATTAAAGACAAAATGCCCTTATGTGATCTGAGCCTATTCAAAGCGTCTCAGGGTAGGGGTGCTAATCTGTTTGGCCTTTTAGGAATAAGATACATGGACGGGAGGCCAAGAAATACAGGGCAGAAAAAGTCAGGTAGAATACATAGTATTACGCATTGAAACAGTTCCTACTTTTGCCTTGTCTTTTGTTAACCGTGGCCATGCTCTTCCTGCCTCTGCTTTCTTCAGACAACACAACACTGATCTGTCTGTACGTTTGTGCTTCGATGCCTGTAACGAGAGGAAGAGAGATAATCGGTATATTACAAGTCATTTTGGATGAGGGATCTTCTTTGTCAGCCGATTTAACATCCAGGTCATTGCAGCGGTTTTTCTGGGTCATTGCAGATAGTGATTCTGCAGCTAAATGAAAAACATACTTACATTGGGATCAATTGAGTCGAAAAGGTCCAATTCATTATGGTGTTTGAGGGTTTCAATCCCACCAACACAACTGAAAAGACAAAGTAAAATAGATGGTTTTGTTCATTCAGACAGTAAGGGCCAATAATATTGATCTAATTCATGGGCTAAAAGGAAGATGATGGTTTTGTTCATTCAGACAGTAAGGGCCAATAAGATTGATCTAATTCATGGGCTAAAAGGAAGATGATGGTTTTTAGTCCAGGATTAGGTTTAAATCTGTGTCCAGGAAACTGCCCTCCCCAAGTGTCTCTGCAGTAGGCCTAATTTATAGACAGCTCACAATTTAGCCTAAAATCAGTCTCACTTAAACTAGTGTGTACCGGGGTGAAGCAGCTTACCGGAAATCAAGTTTTGATTTTTCAAACTTCACTTGTAGATCTTTGCTGTCTTCTACCAGGAACTCAATAAAGACGGAGTCCCTTCTGTCATACCACTTCGCTGTTGCTGGCTGCCTATAGGACGATAGAGAAGACTGATTAGTCCGATACAAAGCAGTGATCAATGTCTTCTAGCTTTTGATTATGAAATCCATCCATCCATATTTGGGAAACTGCACCCCATCATTATAGCCTGGGTACCAGTTTGTTTAGCCAACATTTCACTCTATGTACTCTGTGTCATTATGACAAATGTTTAGCATGACAGGGAGTGGCGAGGGGAATGATAGTTTGACAGTTACCAACACTACCATCATTAGGGAATAGGGGATACATTTATGAAGGGATAAAATGTGGGAAGGATAGGGGGCTTGTTCCATCTATATATCACTCTGGTTCCAGCCATTCATTATAGATGCAAAACTGAATAATGTGCCACTTAGAAAGCTGTCTACTCATCTGCTACATGCATGGTGAAACAGAAAGCATACACATTTGCTTTAAGCATTGATTAGCTAGCTAAGGTAATACATTGTTTGGTTCATTCAGACACTATACATCAGGAACATTAACTTATCAGCTGGAGTGTAGCTCCACCCATCAACTTTATTTAATCCAAGGTCATACTTGTCAGGTGGCTCACTGTCACTGGTCTCAAGGGATAAGGCTTCCTTGAATTCAGTGGTTTGATGGCCAAGCCTTATAGGTATTATTGGCTAACTAGCTCCGACACCCTTCCATATATCAATTCATGAGCTAGCTAGCAGGCCACATGGAATGTCATGAAACTCCAACTAACAAGCCAGTAGCTAAGAGCCACTTCGCAAGGAAATGGCTCGCTAATAGCTATTTATATGACTCTAGCTAAAACTAGCTAGTCCACGTGAATAAAGGAATAACTAGCTAGCTATGAAGCCAAGACTCCGCCTTGTATTATTAAAGTATCACTATGGCTCGTGATGATATGGACGAGTATCATTGCGCGAGTGTAAAGCCGACATTTCGACTATTGTAAACTGACATGCGCGCCATTCATTCCCACTAATCGTCCCCATGCATGAAGGAGCATAGAGCAGGCCTAGCTAGTTAGATAGCTACATTTGGCACCCGCTAGCAAGCTATAACATTAACGTTGCATTTCTGTGTCCCATGGACAATATGGAAACTATCATTGCAGCGTTGCTATACACGTATAAAAGGTTTGGGCATGCCAGACACAGCCAGCCCTAGTTAAACGCTGATTAAGCTTGAAGCTAGCTAGCAAGCTACCCCGCATTTCCAAGAATATGCATCCCATGCATTGCACGCTAACGTTAGCTCCCTCCTACCCCCGTTCCACACGTACATCTCTTGCTATCTATTTCTTCCCACTCCAGACCGCAGTATTAACCACGATGTGTTGCTGGATATTCTCTTCTGTAGCGAAAAACAACAGGGCAAAATGTAAATATCAATCCTAGACCAGTAACTGCTTTTCCTCGTTGTGCGCAATGACGCATCTAGAATCAAGTCACGGTGGCCTCGCACGCGCAGTCCGAAAGAAGTTTCTGGATCTTTCGCTCGTGCAGGGACAAGTCTCTTGCACGCGCTTTACCTGAAGTAAGCTACGCTGTTACCGTGGCAACACACCCACACACACACACACACACACACACACGCACAGAGTTGATCTGTATAATAATAATAAAAAAATAGTTGATCTGTATCACATAATGTCAACTATTTCCCCTGTATAACACAAGTATGAACAGGCGTTACTGGCAGGGTTGTAGTGCTGCTGAAGCGCAAGGAGTGGCGCACCCTTACTTTTTTCAATTCAAGAATACACTGAGCTGGTAAAACTATTTCTGGAAAATTAATTCTGATAAATAATTCTAAATAAATGTAATTACCACTAAAATCCCATGAAAAACGATAGAATGACAAACCAAATAAGTATGTATAGCAGCCTAGAGGTACAGTGCCTTCAGAAAGTATTCATACCCCTTGACTTATTCCACACGTTGTTGTGTTACATCCTGAATTCAAAATGGATGAAATACAATTTAAAAAACTCACCCATCTACAGTCGTGGCCAAAAGTTTTGAGAATGACACAAATATAAATTTCCACAAAGGTTGCTGCTTCAGTGTTTTTAGATATTTTTTGTCAGATGTTACTATGGAATACTGAAGTATAATTACAAGCATTTCATAAGTGTCAAAGGCTTTTATTGACAATTACATGAGGTTGATGCAAAGAGTCAATATTTGCAGTGTTGACTCTTCTTTTTTCAAGACCTCTGCAATCGGCCCTGGCATGCTGTCAATTAACTTCTGGGCCACATCCTGACTGATGGTAACCCATTCTTGCATAATCAATGCTTGGAGTTTGTCAGAATTTGTGGGTTTTTGTTTGTCCATGCGACTCTTGAGGATTGACCACAAGTTCTCAATGGGATTAAGGTCTGGGGAGTTTCCTGGCCATGGACCCAAAATATCTATGTTTCGTTCCCCGAGCCACTTAGTTTTCACTTTTGTCTTTTGGCAAGGTGCTCCATCATGCTGGAAAAGGCATTGTTCGTCACCAAACTGTTCCTGGATGGTTGGGAGAAGTTGCTCTCTGAGGATGTGTTGGTACCATTCTTTATTCATGGCTGTGTTCTTAGGCAAAATTGTGAGTGAGCCCACTCCCTTGGTTGAGAAGCAACCCCAAACATGAATGGTCTCAGGATGCTTTACTGTTGGCATGACACAGGACTGATGGTAGTGCTCACCTTGTCTTCTCCGGACAAGCTTTTTTTCCGGATTCTCCAAAAAATCGGAAAGGTGATTCATCAGAGAAAATGACTTTACCCCAGTCCTCAGCAATCCAATCCCTGTACCTTTTGCAGAATATCAGTCTGTCCCTGATGTTTTTCCTGGAGAAGTGGCTTCTTTGCTGCCCTTCTTGACACCAGGCCATCCTCCAAAAGTCTTCTCCTCACTGTGCGTGCAGATGCACTCACACCTGCCTGCTGCCATTCCTGAGCAAGCTCTGTACTGGTGGTGCCCCGATCCCGCAGCTGAATCAACTTTAGGAGACGGTCCTGGTGCTTGCTGGAATTTATTGGGCGCCCTGAAGCCTTCTTCACAACAATTGAACCGCTCTCCTTAAAGTTCTTGATGATCCGATAAATAGTTGATTTAGGTGCAATTGTACTGGCAGCAATATCCTTGCCTGTGAAGCCCTTTTTGTGTAAAGCAATGATGATGGCACATGTTTCCTTGCAGGTAACCATGGTTGACAGAGGAAGAACAATGGTTCCAAGCACCACCCTCCTTTTGAAGCTTCTAGTCTGTTATTCTAACTCAATCAGCCTGACAGAGTGATCTCCAGCCTTGTCCTCGTCAACACTCACACCTGTGTTAACGAGAGAATCACTGACATGTCAGCTGGTCCTTTTGTGGCAGGGCTGAAATGCAGTGCAAATGTTTTTGGGGGATTCAGTTCATTTGCATGGCAAAGAGGGACTATTCAATGAATTGCAATTCATCTGATCACTCTTCATAACATTCTGGAGTATATGCAAATTGCCATCGTACAAACTGAGGCAGCAGACTTTGTGAAATTGTATATTTGTGTCATTCTCAAAACGTTTGGCCACGACTGTACACACAATACCCCATAATGACAAATCTATTGAAAATGAAATACAGAAATGTCTCATTTACATAGGTATTCATGACCCCTGAGTCAAAACTTTGTAGAGGCACCTTTGGCAGCTATTACTGTGAGTCTTTCTGGGTAAGTCTTTAAGAGTTTTCCACACCTGGAATGTTTGCTCATTATTCTTTTTAAAATTCTTCAATCTCTGTCAAATTGGTTGTTGATCATTGCTAGACAACCATTTTCAGATCTTGCCATAGATGTTTAAGTAGATTTCAGTCAAAACTGTAAGTCAGCCACTCAGGAATATTCACTGTCTTCTTGGTAAGCCACTCCAGTGTAGACCAAGTACTGACTGTTACTTGTGATTTTGACCACCCCTTTGTTCAGGGGCACATTATTCCATTTCTGATAGTCACATATCTGTGGAACTTGTTCAGTTTATGTCTCAGTTGTTGAATCTTATGCTCATACAAATATTTACACATGTTAAATTTGCTGAAAATAAACGTAGTTGACAGTGAGAGGACGTTTCTTTTTTTGCTGAGTTTGTATGCAAATAAATATGAATTGATAGTTCACCGCTCGGTTTTCTTTTATTCTGTAATAGGGTTTATTGTAACCATGTGTTCAAGCTCATCAAATGGAAGTTGAATGATACATCGTAGTGTAAGCTACAATGAAATGCCTACTCGCATCTAAAGCTCTCCTCGTGCAATGATAAACTATATTTGTATTTACATTAGGCTGCAGCCTAGAAATAGATACATACCACGTAGTCATAGTACTATTAGGCTATACTGCAAATAGTTTGTTCCTGAAATGGCCGAAAGGCAGCGCTATCCTTCAGCACTACAAGCTGGTTCAGCTTTTAACATCATTGCACGACAGCAGCGTTGTCCTTTCAGCACCACGAAGGGGGCTCCAATCGCTTAAAACACTTGAATATCTGTATGATAGTCCCACATCATTTCTTACTACAAATAGAAAATTCTCACAATTGTGCTCGTTTAGTAAAGTTACAACCAAGCTGAATCAATGTCACGCAAGATCACATAACTAATCATTTTCATATAAAACACAACCGCATAGCACAGTAGGCCTAGAACTTTACTATTACACCAAAAACACCTAATTTATGATATTTTAAGATGGTTAGTTGAGCAGAATTATAGCTTATTTTTTCCCTTCTTCTCATGCACCAGGGCTGGATATAAACTTTAATTGAAACAAAATACAAGGCTGCTGTAATTCACTCACAGAACAGTAATTAAAGGACATTAAATTCATATTCCCATGAAACTCCCGTGCGGCGCAGCCGTCTAAGGCACCGCATCTCAGTGCTAGAGGCATCACTACAGACCCTGGCTCGATTCCGGGCTGTATCACAACTGGCCAATGATTGCGAGTCCCATAGGGAAGCGCACAATTGTCCCAGCGTTGTCTGTGTTAGGGGAGGGGTTTGGCCGGGGTAGGCAGTCATTTTAAATAAGAATTTGTTCTTAACTGACTTGCCTGGTTAAAAAATATATTTTTTAAATGTTTAGATCAGTCAGATGATTGGCATGCAGAGGCAGTTTGGACATTTCACTGGTATAACAAATAATGATCATTCAAGGTTGACAGTGATGATGGCCTATTTTGTAATTAAGTAGGTCTAACTTTGTGATTGAAGGTATTCAAAAATAAATAACATTGAGAAAATACGAGGCAGACGGAGGATCCATTTTATATTCAAGGATGAGGCATTCAATTGGAGGATGCATTATGCATATTTATAACGACATAGATTGTCTAGAATGATGTATTCCACAGGCTACATCTGTTGATACAAACTTTGAATGAGGAAATAACGTCAATTACATTTTTATTTTGTGTTTCCTTGCCTATAATGGTACTACACACATCGCTGCTTATTAGTGAAGCACAATCTTACAAACAGAAATAATGTGAGGAAAACATTTTATTTACCAACAAATGGGAAAACATAAATACACACAGTAACCAGAAGAAGAAATATTCCATCCCCTTTTAATACACAACTTTTATTTTTATCCTTGGAATTAATTGAATAGACCACATCTACTCGTGTTTAATGATGGACTGGACCCGGGTCCTCATGGTTCTTGGGCATCTACATGGTCAGCTCCTGCAAAACAATAACAAGTGGTTTGTATTTTAGGAGGTGTCAACATTGAATAGAATCTACAACTTTATTGTACTGATGGAAATGTGCCGGTCATCACCTCAAAACATAGCAAGCAACGGTGAAATGTCAATTACACCTGATATTACATTCACAACACAAGTGACGACCAATTAAATATGCTTACCATGATGGCATTAACAATGTCATTGTTGTTGTTCTTGAGCGCTCGTATAGCCTTCACTCGAGATACGTTGGCTTGTGACATCACCAGCTCAATGTCCTTCACCTCCACGCCAGTCTCATCAACCTGCAAAGCATGATGGAACACAGAAGTGAATTGGGAGAAATAGCCAAATCCACATACTTGTGTGTATGTATATAAGTAGCTAGGTGAGACAATCACACATCAGTCATTGTAAATAAATGATTTCCTTGACCCTCACCTCTTCCTCTTCACTCTCCTCCTGTACTGTGGGTGTCTGTGTGTTCTCCTGGATGCTAGACATTCTGTCTTCTCCCTGGACCTTGAACTTCTCTGCTGCTGCCAGTTGAGCTTGTTGGGACAGGTCCTCAATCTGGAACAAACGGAAATTCACTTTCAGAAAACAGAGCTGCAAGAATATTTCAAGCATATCTTGGTGTAATTCATAGAGAACTTAACATACTTGTGAAATAAATGGCTTACAACAGCTTTAAAAATGCATTTATAAACTATTAGAAAGTATAGCAGGTCCCATCTGAAATTAAAAGCTGCACTGTCAGAGCCAACCAAGATGAAATTGATGAATGATTCTTCTAGCATTTCTGGTTACCACTTAAAATAGCATCAAGTGCCTTGGATTCCCCAAAGACAATGCACATGTCTGATATAAAAAGGCGTAGATTCCAACCTTAGCCTCTCCGAAAACGATGTATGTGTCGGAGGCAGAGCTCTTGTAGACGTCTGGTTTGGGGATGACAAACAGGATGTTCTTGGACTTCCTGATGGTAACCCTGGTTACGCCCATCACCTGACGGAGGCCCAGCTTGGACATGGCCTGGTGTTGACAGAGAAGATTACTACATTTTTGTCCACAGAAAACTATAGTAGCTAATCAACATATTGGTCTGTAGGAAACACTGTCCAAAGGAAACTGAACTGAAAGTCGTTAGAACTGAAAAAAAATCTGTTTTTACACTGGGTAAAAAAACAATATCCCATAGACTTAAGAAATAATGACCTAATAACTTTGTTTGGGGAATGATGCTACTTCAAAACAATGTACTCTAGGAACATGTGAATGAACATAACTGACCTTTCTGGCTTTCTTTTCACTTCTACTTTGTTTGGCTTTGCTGACTGGCTCCTCGTCGATCTCAGCTGCTGCAGCAAGCTGAGGAGAGAACAACAGGTTTGTAAAAATCACTTATTCTGTAAGTTGGACACATTGATCAGTAGGTTGTCATTTATCGTCATGACTCATATACTAGAGGCACCTCTGCAGAGGGGTCACTAGCTGGCACAACCACAAAGTCATAAAATCTGATTTGAAACCTAACCTTAACCACACTAAACCCTAATGCCTAACCCTAAATTAAGACCAAAAAGCAAAAAACATTACTTTTACGGAGGGCCAATTTTGACTTTGAAGCTGGCTTATCTAGCGGAAATTGCTCAGTTCAAATTAAATGTTGTTATTTGTCGTCACATACACAACAGGTGGTGTAGACCTTACAGTGAAATGCTTACTTACAAGCCCTTAACCAACAACAGTTAAGCAAAAACTGTTTTTTTTTTTTACAAAAATACGAGATAAGAATGACAAATAATTAAAGAGCAGCAGTAAAATAACAATAGCGAGGCTGTTTACAGGGGGTACCGGTACAGAGTCGATGTGCGGGGGCACCGGTGTCAAGGTCATATGTACATGTAGGTAGAGTTAAAGTGACGATGCATACATAACAACAGAGAGAAGCAGCAGTGTTCTGGGGTGGGTCAATGCAAATAGCCTGGGAAGCCATTTGATTAGCTGTTCAGGAGTCTTATGGCTTGGGGATAGAAGCTGTAGTGAAACGCCAAATGGATCTCCCCCTTGCCCCATTGTCCCCTTTACCAATAACCCAATCTGTAAAAATGGAACTACCGGATTGGACTCAATCACCAGAAGATGGCGCCATCCAACCATCCACCCCACTAGACTGGTATCAATAAACACCAACCCCGCCCACTGAGGACACTCCTGACGAATGGGAGAAACTGTTAGAAACACTGCTATTAGAGTGAAGCTCTGCCTTAAGCAGAAGCGCTTGTATGGACTGTTGTGATATGTTTCCTGCAAAGTATTATCTAGTGTAAACGCTGCAGTGATGTATCATTGATGTCTTGTGTTTGACAGAGGGAACACTGACGCGATCTGGAGCAGAATCAAAAGGTATATAAAGAGACATTTGCCATTACTTTGGCGCTGACTTCTTGAATTCTGAATTCATTTAGACAACCATTTGACTTCGGGTAATTGCCACCTGACTCAAATTACTTAAAGATTCTAACTTGCTGGAACTTGGGCTCTTTCCGTTTAGCTATTGAACAGTTGTTCTAGTCGCCATCTGACCCGTTGCTTGGTTTATCTTGATGCAATAATATCTTAACCGATTGAGCTCAACATTCCGGCCGGGACTTATAGCCACTGACACTGCGGTAGCTCAGCGGAGAATCTCTCGTCCCTCCAAACTAACTTGAATCTCGAAATTTAGTTGAATCACTCAAATTATCTATAGATTCTAACTTGCTGGAACTCAGGTTCGTGCCACTTGCCAATTGAACAGTTGCTCTTGTCGTCATTTGACTTGCGCCCGGCTTATTTTGATGCAACAACATCTTAACTGATTGAGCTCAACATTTCGGCCAAGGCTAATTGCCACAGACACTGCGGTAGACCAACGGTGAACCACTCGCCTAGGAACCAGGAGATTATCATAGACTGATCCTGCCGCCAGTTGACCCGGAGCCTGTTTTGTCTTGTTGCCACCGAGCACAATACTACAGCCCGGTCGAGTGCCGCAGCCAGCCTCGGATATATCCTCTGGGGCGAGAAGGGTCTCTCCAGACTAACTTGAATCTCGAAATTTAAGTGAACCATCGATCTCTCATAGGAGGAATCGATACCGAAACTAAATTCTCAGAACTCTGACCGATTGAAACTCTGCTCCTGGGTCTTCCTGTCAACTATTAAAGGTAATTAAGTTAAACTATTACAGTTTATTAGCGATAAGTGTTATCATTGTACCAGGCATTTATAGAGCATTAAGGCATTTGCATGTTTTTGATTAACGCTGTGTGTGACCAAGTAACAAATTGTGTATTTTGAAGTGTGTTTGATTGTAAGACAAAAAACATGAGTGTTTTCAAAAATAAAACGGTAGTCTTGCTTTGTCGCGAGTACACGCCCTCCCAAGACAGTTAACGGCAAGGGAGATAACGTTGACACTCCCCTCTACCAGGACACTGGAAACGGAGACCAATACTCTGTGATTGAGCGAGTTACCATTAAAAGACAGAGGAAGGTGTGTCCAGTAGTGATTCATTGTCTTATCGATCTAGGTTTTATTTTCCAAGCGATACATAGCCGACGGGCAGAGTAGTGAGACTAAGTTGACTAAAGGTCTTCACACTTTAAACTAGATACATCACAGAAGGGAAATACTCAACCTGAGGGAAATCATATAGAGACTGGTAGGACTAGTGCTTAATAACAACTCAAGGATCAATTAGTGGTGAAACAATGAGTCTAGAGGATAAACGTGGGGTTCACACATCCCAGCTAGAGCTAGACCGTTGTGAGTGACAAGGCAAAAGACCTCTCTACGCAGACAACGTATCAATATAGAAAGAGATGCAGGACTACGCGAGCGGTCCTGGTTATACCAAGATAACCTGAAGTATCTATAGTACCCTGTCCAATCCAAGGAACGGGACGCTAACCACCTCTAGCACCCCGCTGCCGGCCAAGGGGCGGGGCTGAAGGTTTCGTATCGCGACAAAGCAATAAAGGAGCCTCTTGGACCTAGACTTGGCACTCCAGTACCGATTGCCATTTGGTAGCATAGAGAACAGTCCATGACTGGGGTGGCTGGAGTCAAAAACATCCTCTGACATATATGATATAGAGGTCCTGGATGGCAGGAAGCTTGGCCCAGGTGATGTACTGGGCCGTACACACTGCCCTCTGTAGTGCCTTGGGGTCGGAGGCCAAGCAGTTGCCATAACAGGCAGTGATGCAACCCATCAGGATGTTCGATGGTGCAGCTAGAAAACCTTTTGAGGATCTGAGTACCCATCTTTTCAGTGCGTCGTGTGTGGTGGTATGTAGACAGCTATGAAAAATACAGATAAACTCTAGGTAGATAGTGTGGTCTACAGCTCATCCTGAGATACTCTACCTCAGGCGAGCAAAACCTCAAGACTTCCTTATATATCGCGCACCAGCTGTTGTTCACATACAGTTGAAGTCGGAAGTTAACATACACTTAAGTTGGAGTCATTAAAACTTGTTTGTCAACCACTTCACAAAACTATAGTTTTGTCAAGTCGGTTAGGACATCTACTTTGTGCATGACAAGTAATTTTTCCAACAATTGTTTACAGACAGATTATTTGACTTATAGATCACTGTTTCACAATTCCAGTGGGTCAGAAGTTCACATACACCAAGTTGACTGTGCCTTTAAAAAGCTTGGAAAATTGTAGACCTCCACAAGTCTGGTTCATCCTTGGGAGCAATTTCCAAACACCTGAAAGTACCACGTTCATCTGTACAAACAATAGTATGCAAATATATACACCATGGGACCACACAGCCTGGGGCGGCAGGGTAGCCTAGTGGTTAGAGCTTTGGACTAGTAAATGAAAGGTTGCACGAGTGTGATCTAAGTGTGCGTTCTCTAATTCTCTCCTTCTCTCTTTCTTTCTCTCTCTCGGAGGACCTGAGCCCTAGGACCATGCCCCAGGACTACCTGACATGATGACTCCTTGCTGTCCCCAGTCCACCTGGCCATGCTGCTGTTCCAGTTTCAACTGACCTGAGCCCTAGGACCATGCCCCAGGACTACCTGACATGATGACTCCTTGCTGTCCCCAGTCCACCTGGCCATGCTGCTGCTCCAGTTTCAACTTCCACCTGACTGTGCTGCTGCTCCAGTTTCAACTGTTCTGCCTTATTATTATTCGACCATGCTGGTCATTTATGAACATTTGAACATCTTGGCCATGTTCTGTTATAATCTCCACCCGGCACAGCCAGAAGAGGACTGGCCACCCCACATAGCCTGGTTCCTCTCTAGGTTTCTTCCTAGGTATTGGCCTTTCTAGGGAGTTTTTCCTAGCCACCGTGCTTCTCCACCTGCATTGCTTGCTGTTTGGGGTTTTAGGCTGGGTTTCTGTACAGCACTTTGAGATATCAGCTGATGTACGAAGGGCTATATAAATAAATTTGATTTGATTTGCACGATCGAATCCCCGAGCTGACAAGGTACAAATCTGTCGTTCTGCTCCTGAACAGGCAGTTAACCCACTGTTCCTAGGCTGTCATTGAAAATAAGAAATTGTTCTTAACTGACTTGCCTAGTTAAATAAAGGTTAAAAAAATATATTTACAAAAAATTCCACTCAGGAAGAAGACGCGTTCTGTCTCCTAGAGATGAACGTACTTTGGTGCGAAAAGTGCAATCCCAGAACAACAGCAAAGGACCTTGTGAAAATGCTGGAGGAAACAGGTACAAAAGTATCTATATCCACAGTAAAACAAGTCCTATATCGACATAACCTGACAGGCCGCTCAGCAAGGAAGCCATTGTCCCAAAACCTCCATAAAAACACCAGACTATGGTTTGCAACTGCACATGGGGACAAAGATCGTACTTCTTGGAGAAATGTCCTCTGGTCTGATGAAACAAAAATAGAACTGTTTGGCCATAATGACCACCATTCTGTTTGGAGGAAAAAAAAGGGGGGGGGGGGGGGGGGGTGCAGCACGGGGGTGGCAGCATCATGTTGTGGGGGTGCTTTGCTGCAGGAGGGAGCTTGTGCACTTCACAAAATAGATGGCAGGACAATTATGAATATTGAAGCAACATCTCAAGACATCAGTCAGGAAGTTAAAGCTTGGTTGCAAATGGGTCTTCCAAATGGACAATGACCCCAAGCATACTTCTAAAGTTGTGGCAAAATGGCTTAAGGACAAAGTCAAGGTATTGGAGTGGCCATCACAAAGCCCTGACCTCAATCAGAAACATGACATTATAACTATAGAAAAAGCATGTGTGAGCAAGGAGGCCAACAATCCTGACACAGTTACACCAGCTCTGTCAGGAGGAATGGGCCTATGTTCACCCAACTTATTGTGGGAAGCTTGCGGAAGGCTACCCAAAACATTTGACCCAAGTTAAACAATTTAAAGGCAATGCTACCAAATACTAATTGAGTGTATGTAAACTTCTGACCCACTGGGAATGTGATGAAAGAAATAAAAGCTGAAATAAATGATTCTCTACTATTATTCTGACATTTCACAGTCGTAAAATAATGTAGTGATCCTAACTGACCTAAAACAGGTAATTTTTACTTAACAGGAGGATGTTAACAGGAGGATGGTGGTTGCGTTAAGTATATTATGGTCAAAATCAAGTTAATAAAAAGTGGATAAACAATCTATTTATTTACAAGAGGGATTCCCCCTTGACTTGACTTGGGTGTAGGGGCTCAGCACCCTCTGGTGGCCCATGGCCATACTGTACCTGTGCCTGCTGTGTCTGTGTTGAGTCCTGCTCCTCCAAGTCTGGTACGGAGTCATCACTGTCAGAATCTGTGCCAGACCCTAGACACCACCAGATACATTCCATTAGAACATGGAACACGTCACAACATATCAGAGTCAGTTCTTTAGTATAACATAAACAAAACTATTTACGTAAGCAGAAAAGGATAAGGGAACGTAATTATGTGGTAATATATGGAGTCAACTTGGCTACAAACACATCAAAATACATTCATACATTTCCCTGGGACAGTTGCAGGAGATTAGTTCGGGAAAAGCTGCAGAAATACAGAGGTCTCACTGATTTGAAAAGGAGGTCGTGAGAGAAACTGAAATAAAATACATTACGCTTGGTTCATAGAACCACGGTTACGTTAGTAACCGCCGATAGCCACTAGACATGGTTGTAATAAACAGAGCGTTTTCTGCTTTCTTCAGAAAATATGGCTCTGTTTTGAACGGTTTAAGCTACAAAATACTATGACCCCATCAATGAAAGAAGACTCTCAGGAACCAGGACACGTCTTCTGTTCCCTTCTACAATGCCCAAAAGTGGCAGGACACAGAACAGAGTGGACAAAACTTCCTACTTCCTTTGATGCATTCCACTTCAAACCAAACTTTCTTCAAATTGAAATACTGTCAATAATTCTAATCAGACTAATTTGTAATAAAAACAGTCATAGCCACAATAAAAATGTAAAAAAATGGAGTTGCTGGACCAAAAAAACAATGAGGTTGGCCCCTGGGTGGAGAACACCACCCCCTGGTGGCCCCTGGGTGTAGAGAAACAAGTCAAATACACATTTTGCCATTGGTCAGGTTTTGGTCAGCACTAAATGGTTGCTACTACAGAAGCCAAGCAAAGGGTGGATTTTCTAGAGTGAGGATGAACCAAACAGACTGTAGGTATAAAGGTAGTTAAGACAACCATTCACATAAGCATTAATACATCCCACTGCGACAGAAAGTGTGGTCTGAGGAAAAATATTTTTTTTAATATAAAAAAATATAAAATAATTCAGCATAAGAGACTCAAAGTCAGAATTGTCTATATTTTACCTGATGTAAAAAAAATAAAAAAATAATTGTTAGTACAATGTCAGTGACTGAACAAAGTCTTACATTTTACCCCAATGAAGAAACTTCACCTTTAGAAATGACCGGACCCTAAACGATGCATACTAATATTGTTAGTGTCATTTTAAAATTGCCATGCGAAGCAGGCCAATGTGGATTCATCATACCCTTCTTGTTGTTGACCACTGGCTTTACCACAATGGGCTCTGGATCTGGTGGGGGAAAATCAGTAGGGCTGGGCGATATGGCCAAAATAATATATCACGGTATTTCTAAAAAATTTAAATTGACAGTATTTTTAGTTTTTGAATAATAAAAGTTGTACATGTGCTTTGAGTAGTGAGTGACCCTAGGGTGCTTTATGAGTAGTGAGTGATCCCATGGTGCTTTTTGAGTAGTGAGTGATCCTAAAAAGTGGCAACACATACATTAAGTGATTTCGATGAGTCTTTCTCCATTCTGATTAATTTATACTGTTCAATTCAACCTCAACCAAAACAAATTTCAGCACTTAAAAGTTTTGCATTTCCTGCACTCAATTGCAGCGGTGGAAAAAGTACCCAATTGTCATACTTGAGTAAAAGTAAAGATAATTACTCAAGTGAAAGTCACCCAGTAAAATACTACTTGAGTTAGTCTAAAAAGTATGGTTTAAAATATACTTAAGCATCAAAAGTAAAATTGATAAAATGTAATTAATTTCAAATTCCTTATATTAAGCAAACCATTTTCTTGTTCATTTATTTATGGATAGCCAGGGGCACACTCCAACACAATTTACAAAGCATGTGTTTAGTGAGTCCTCCAGATCAGAGGCAATAGATGACCAGGGATGCTCTCTTGATAAGTGCGTAATTGGACTATTTTACTGTCCTTGCTATGCATTCAAAATGTACTTTTAGGTGTCAGGGAAAATGTATGGAGTAAAAAGTACAGTTTCTTTAGGAATGTAGTGAAGTAAAAGTTGTCCAAAAAAATAAAAAGATACCAAAATCAACTTTAAAGTATTTTTACTTCATACCTCTGCTCAATTGACAATTTCCACACTACCACGTAGGGCTGCCCAACATGGGCAAATAATCTAGGACTTATTTTTAACCAAATGTTGCAATTGCGATTTTACTTTGCGAATTAGAGCAAAACTGTTGGAATCAGAATGACTATTCTAATTGTATAGTTAGAATATAATAGTGGGCACTTTGAATACAGTGTTTGAGATGACAATTAATTAAAATGCCAGGGAGGAATTATTGTGAAATGGTAGGAACTAAAGAGTTGATAAGTGTTTCCTAGGGGACCCTATAAGCTCTGGCTACATTGCATGTTCTCTCTTAGCTACTTCCTGTAGCTAACATATTCTTGCTTTGCATTTTCCTATTGATTTAGAAGATACTGTTGCACAAACATGCTGAATCAGGTCTACACCATCACTGGTATTAATCAGGCTGTATTAGCTAGCTACGTTTGCTCTTACTCAGTACATTTATTAGCTAGCTAGCTATTAGTGGCTAACAATTAGCGTCTCACAAGATTCAGGGCAAGTCGCTAAGAAAATAAACTTGCTGATGTAAGAAACACAAACTAATAGTGTCATTATAGGACTCTAGTGGATTTATATTAAGAAGCAAATAGAAAACAGCATTGTTGCATGTGCTGCATTGACCATGCAGACTAAAGTGTCCCGTGGTTGAGGAACATCAAATGCGCCCCTTGAGTGACAGGGGTGTGGCTAGGTCTATGTGGAAAGTGGCACAGAGAGAAAGAGCAGAGAGAGATGACTCTAAACTATAAAAATTTACATTACACATGGCCTATCACATTAAACAAACAAAAACATTCAAATACCGGTATAGAAGGTATATCATAAAATACAGTATAACGCCCAGCCCCAGGGTTCAGTGATAAAGATGGAGGTGACGGGAGGGGGAGACTCCACTGGGACAACGGGGGAATACGGGTGAGCAGCCGCCAGGTTCGTCTAGTGGAATCAGAGGGGTGACATGGACAGGGGACAGCCTGGGAAACGACGCTCGAGGTGCTGGTTTTTTAGGAGAGACAAATACCTCCACACCAGCGGGGGCAGTAAGGAGTTTCCTTATCAAATGGAGAAAACTGGTGGAGTGGTAGGAATATTTTCAACAGCAGGAGGCTCAGTAGCAGAAGCTTGGAGAGAGGCAACAGCAGGCATATCAACCTGCTTCTCAGCAGGCATATCAACCTGCTTCTCAGCAGGCATATCAACCTGCTTCTCAGCTGGCATATCAACCTGCTTCTCAGCTGGCATATCAACCTGCTTCTCAGCTGGCATATCAACCTGCTTCTCAGCTGGCATATCAACCTGCTTCTCAGCTGGCATATCAACCTGCTTCTCAGCTGGCATATCAACCTGCTTCTCAGCTGGCATATCAACCTGCTTCTCAGCTGGTTCTTCAGCAGCCACGTCTACGGACACCTCTTCAGCTCTGTCATCAACTGCTGCAGACTCACAGGGGAGTTCCTTCTTCACAACAGAAGCCTCAGCAGATACAGCTGTAGCCTTATGCAGCTGGTGCTTTGCTTGACCTTCCGTAGCTCTCAGAGGGGGCAAAGCAGTGGAGAATGACATAGGTGCAATAGCAGCATGTTCGCAAAACACTTTAAAAAGAGAAAGGGCAGGCTTTAACAGGCGACGTAGCCAATGGAACAGCCGTCACTTCTGACAATGAGACCTGAACTGGAAAGGCAGTAGGTGGTGGTTTTGGAATTCTCTGGATGGACAACATCAGCCTTGGAGGCTACTACAGCTATGGCAGGAGGTGCTGGGGAAAAGAGGACAGTGTCTTCAGTTAGGAGGGTGGCGGCAGTGACAACCACTTGCTGAACGTACGAGGCAGAGGATAGTTCCGGTGAGGATAGGAATAGCAGGGGGTTTGTGAATGTGTGAAGCTGCACCAGTGGTGTCTGGGGCCCTCTCAGACATGGTGGGAGGCAATGGTCTGGCATTAACTGGGGCAGTGGGGTTAGAGTTGGCTGGTAGTAGAGCTTCAGGTAACAGCGCAATATTGTTAGATTCAGTTGGCAGCGTCAGCCAGAGGGACAGGTTTAGAAGAACATTAGACCTAGTAAACCTCTCAGTATTCCCTGGCTCTCCAGATTTTATTACCGTGGGTTGTGGGGTGGCCTGGTCCTTACCACCAAAATGAGAGCCGACAGGGGGCGAAGCAAAGGGTGAAGAGGGGGTAGTGGAGGAGCAGTGAAGAGTGGCGAGGGACTTAGGAGCGGAGGTAGGGTTGGTTGGAGATGGGCACTTGGTGTCAAAAGAAGGCACAGCTTTGGGAGAAGAGGAGAGGAGGCGTGGTCCCACTTAAAGTCTTGTCAGTTTAGGGGGCTAGGGGGTCTGGAAGAAGAGCACAGGGTAAAGGAATAGAGCACCTTGGAAGCAGAGTAAAGGGAAGACAGGATGTCAGTTGGATTTGGACGACAGTGACAATGTCATAAGAGAATGTTGAATGTTCGCCCTAGTAGACTAACAGGGATCCATAATCAATACAAATGTCAAGGACAAAATATGACTAGTCGGTGCAAAAACATTGTCACACTATACAGCGATTGACAACATCATAAGAGAATGTTCAATCTCAAGAACTACAATATTCACATTTAGAGTCAGAGCTAGTAAGGGGGGGGTTAAGTGTGAGTGTTAGTTCACAAAAGGCTTTTGGGGTAGGAGTGGCAAAGGGAGTGGTTTCTGTGGCAACGCATATTAGATGCACTTAACTCACATACAACAGTAAAAAAAAAAGCACAGGCAAAAAAACATGGAGGTACATACAGATTGTTGTGCACAGCAACGGAAACTACTCAGCAAACTACTAGCAAGGACAACCAGCTTCTAAAAGGTGTTATACATTTCCTAAAAGACAGACCCACAGCAGCCACAGTACAGTAGTCAAAACTACCCTGTGCCAGACCTGTAAAAACCTGACCTATGGTTCAGGTGATTTACAAAGGGGGACGGTGTCATTCAATACATTTAGAAATTGTGTAGTTGGTGATCATTGAAAGTCCCAAGTTTAGACCAAAAAAGGTGACCCTTTCAGAAAGAACATTGCTGATTCCTTAGTGCTAAAGGGGAAACACCACTTAAACATTTTAACCAACCAAATTGGCAAAAGAAAAGCACCTAGAGGGACAGTTTTCATTAAGTTGTAATAAATATAACCCACCTGAATGAATAGCAAATGACCTGGAATGACCATTAACATCATTAGTCTGGACCTTCACCTTGGGTTCCTCGCTCTGACTGGCCTTTTCGTTTTGTTGGACTGCAACGCTCACAACCTCAGGGGCTTCAACCACTTCAGGTGGTGTCAGATATTCTGAAGCAGTTTCTTGCTCTTCCGTGGTGGCTTCAGGAACTGGCACTACTTGCCTAGCTTGTTCTTCTACAGCAACCTTTGGCACTTCTTCCTCAGCAGTCCCTCGGTCTTCCTCTGGCACAGCAGTAGGTTGTTCTTGGGTTGTTGGTTCTTGGGTTGTTGGTTCTTCTTTAACAGGGCTTACAATCTCTTCTTCATTCAGCTTGTCCTGAACCTTCTCAGTGTAATCTTGAACTGCTTCAGCAGCTACAGTGGGGTTTGGATCAGCCATTTCCTTGGTAACCTCAAGTAGTGAAACTGGTTTGTCGATACAACTCCCATCGAATCTCAACACTGGGAATCCAGGAAAAGAGTAGGAGTAGAAAGGGGAAGTAGAAAGAGTAGGGGGAGTCACAGCGACATTAAAAGCTGCAACCCTTGTTGGGAAACTTTTTTTTTTAAATGTAAAGTGGGATACTGTTCCAAACGATGGAGAGAGTCTCTCTCCTTAAAAATAACCATATGCGAATCAAAACTGGGGCTGAATTTAGTCCAAATTCATCTTAACAAGAAATTGGAGAAACCAATACTCCTGTTGAGAAACAACAACTCCTAAAACATGTACTAATGGAACCACAATACATGTACTGTTTCTACACACAGAAGAAGGGTCAAATGTAGACCACCAAGTTGTGCATGATGAGCCCAATGTGAGTCTAAATCGGTGACAGTATAAACCATGAGTCTTTGTGAGAGTGTTTGTGACAGAGATAATGAATATTTGTATTCCCCTACCAGTCTTATCATGCAGTGCCCCGCATTCAAGTGAAACACCTTGGGACCCATCACCTTTCAGTACACAGACTGAAGAAACAAGCACTAAATACAGGGTCAATTAGGTTTATCGTTCAAAAGATGTGATAACTACTCATCATAAGGGAAGAAAGTGAAGGAGGAAATTAAACGAACATGCTTTACATTGTGTACTACTTCAGCTAGATCAGCCAGAAAATGTACAGAAAGTAAGATTGATGAAAGATGTAGCTGAATGTAGAGCAGTTGAGGAACCTTTGAGTTGAGCATTTTCATTTAGCATGAACAGGTCCAGGAGATTGGTGATTCACAAGCCATTTTACAATAAATATTACAGATTATATTTAACATTATGCCTACACTATTGTGAATGGATAATGACAACTGGTAATCCAAGCACATAGCACATAGCACATAGCACAAAAATAATCCAGTAATTTAGCAAATATTTCTTCCCGGTAAATTTAATAGCTCAGATTCTGAAAACTGTCATTCGTGAGGACATCACTATGCTTTCTCATTGCCTTTTTGAATAGGTATTCGCCAGACATTTTGCAGTCTGTTTTTTGGAGACAGAATATGTTTCATGCAAGACACCACAAGAAAAAGTATCATGGCATATTAGTTTGTCCATTACACCCCAGTCCCAAGACAAAACTCATACAGTGCAGGTAAGAAACCTCATAAAGTATAGGTGAGTATAGTAATGAGTCCAGGAAACCAAAACAAACCCTGTTGGATTCTGTGTTAGAGGTTACATGAGATTACACACACAAGGTTTGGTCCAGTATGATCAGAGTAAAGAAATGCCATATTGAGAAAAGAGAAACCGATTGTTTAGTAATTTTGCTGTTGAGTTCCTGGACCCCATATGTGGAAAAACATATCATGCCAGGTCAAGACACAGCCTCGAGGACTGTACAGACACATTGAGAAATATAAATAAGATACTAACCGGTCTCTGCCTGGGACTGTTGCAGCTCCATTGCTGGGACTGTCTCTGTGGTGGTTTCACCTGGCATGTCTGTCAACAAAAACATTTGGAGTCAATTTGGTTGTGTAGTTTCACAAAAAACAAGAATCAACAGAAATATGATCAGTCAATTCTGTAGTCTTATGAGCAACAGTAGGAATTCCCCTACTTGTAAAATGTGTGGTCGACCACCACCAACCCTTCTAGTCAAGACAAAAACCTAGCATCCACACAAAATGATTGGTCAATTTAAACAAACATAAGCAATTTAGAGGTTATTAGCTAGTCTTGCAAAGACAGCTATGTGGAAAGCCAGGCAGGTAACGTTAGTCAGTCAATAGCGAAACCTCTGGTCAGAGTAAAGGGTGTAATAATATCTAAATGTGACTGAAATGGGTAACAGGTTTGGCTAAGATGTGTTTGGATGGCCCAAGACATGACAAGCTGTGAAATATGGAACTACTAAACGGTGTAACTTGAGCTACAGTACAAGTAACTGTGTCGTACATGAACACGATATGACACTGCAGTACAGTAACTTGAGGTCTTCCAAATGAAAATTGTTAGAACTGCCTGGAATATAACCTAGAATTTCATGATGCAATACAGGGTATGGGGCAAACTACTGATTTAGCTAGCTAGCTATCCAACTGGCTGGCTTGTTAACAAGTTGACTTGTTTGTTTGCTAGTTAGCTATCTCACTTTATTCACACACTCTTGTTGCACATTTAAGTAGATGGCCATCTCACACCCTATGGAATGTTTAATAGTGTATTATGTACAAATGTTATTTGGAAACTAGCTAAAAGAAACATAGCTAGCTCGCGTTGGTTTCGAGACAAGAGACTGGCGCTGTTAGTTAGCTTGCTAGCGAAATCATACGAGATGATAACCATAAAATGTGAATTCCTCAGTAATACCAAACTTCAGAATAGCTATTTACGATAACTAACACATATAATGGCACACAATTCTAAGTTAGATGTGGACAGATTGTCACGAGAAATACTTACTGTGATAGGAGTGTAGATCTAAGATGGGTGTAAAAAAGAACTACAAGTACCAGAACGCCTGGCTGCAACAAATAACTGACTCAACTTCCGGATTTATGCAAATAACCCTCTTGGAATTAGAATACAGGGACAAACTACGGGTGGGTATAGTTTGTGGAACGTTCCAATAAGAATCTGTTCCAAAAACTTTGTAAATAACAAGGTTGTCAACAAATAACGCATATAAAGTTGTATAGCGGCAGAATAAGATACCAGGTAGGGAGTGGGCTATTTCATTAAGTTTTTCACTTACCACTCTATTCTGGAAAATGTCTGTCCTCACTATGGTAGCCTATGGACAAACATTAAGAACAAGCTACGTGGTGAGTTGATGCCTATTCGTCAGCTAGTTCAATTGATCATGCTACTTTGTATGCTTTGTTTGTTGGCAACCTTGTACTTTAAGTTTTTGGAACAGTTTCCTGTTCGAATGTTCCACAAATTATACCCACCCACAAACGACTACCCTAATATCGGTTTAACCCAGAACTAAAGTATTGGGTAATTGGTCAGTACCATTTATGTTTAGATAGTTTCAGCAGGAGAGGCGGCTTATAATAATGGCTGAAACCATGTTTGATGTAGTTTATATCATTC
This sequence comes from Oncorhynchus kisutch, assembly GCF_002021735.2. Lineage (NCBI taxonomy): Eukaryota > Metazoa > Chordata > Actinopteri > Salmoniformes > Salmonidae > Oncorhynchus > Oncorhynchus kisutch. The sequence goes on along the minus strand of NC_034190.2, from coordinate 76,910,949 downwards.
CACAGATTCCTCTTCAGCGATTACCACGAGCCCATCCTCACCAATTAAGGTGCCACCAACCTCCTGTGGTAGTTTTTCCATAAGAGATTAACCTAAAACTAACTTTAGATTAAAGTTTTTGTAATAACGTTTGTCTGGTAAGATTCATTACGAGGTGGGCCCTTGAAAGAAAACCAAAAGGGCTTGAGCCCTTGCTGCACCAGGTGGTTGGCTACCACCATGGCTGGCTACCACCTTGCCTAAATCCGACTGTGATACCAATTCTTGGTATACATGTCTGAAACAAAGCATTGCAAAAACTTGGAAAGTCCCCGACAAGCCAAAATATTGAATAAAATTACATTTTAACTTACCCTTAACAGTTGTCTGAGCGTTTGATCCTTTAGCTAGTTGAAATTTGAGAATAAATAGACACATTTAAGTATTATTGACCCTACTTTTTTAGAGCACTGGGACTGCCGTTGAAACTTCAATCACCTGACATTAGGCAAAACCATGTAAACGCCTTGCAAGACTGGTTAGTATGCAGGTATTGCATGCATATACTTCCATATTGTGCATGTGCCTTAGGTCATGAGCTAAAACAGACGAAAACGGGCTAAAACAGACGTCCCTCTAAGGCCCTTCTGCTAGCTTGCTAGCCCCGGCCTGCTAGCTGTCTGAATCGCCGAGTGTCCAGCCAGCCCAACAGCTCACTGGACCCATATGATCCCTCTGCTATGCATGCCTCTCTCTAATATCAATATGCCTTGTCCATTACTGTCCTGGTTAGTGATTATTGTCTTATTTCACTGTAGAGCCTCTAGCCCTGCTCAATATGCCTTAACCAACCATTTAGTTTCACCTCCCACATATGCGGTGACATCACCTGGTTTAAACGTCACTAGAGACTATCTCTCCCATCATTACTCAATGCCTAGTTTTACCTCCAATGTACTCACATCCTACCATACCTTTGTCTGTACATTTATTAATGTAATTTAATTATGCCAATGTGCTTTCATTAATTGAAAACCCTTGATCTATTTTATGAGAATTTGTAAGATTCTTGTTTGCATAAAATAGACGCACGCCAGTCTTTCAATAATAGGTAACACTTAACCACGAGCAACAGTTTATATACAGATCATGACGTCATTTCATTGCTTTAACAGAATCCCCTCCTCTCGACCGGGACAAAGTGAGGTGAAAAGTTCATTTTAACTTACTAACACACTCCCAGGTAACTTTTGACTCCTCAACATTATCGATCACCACTGAGCTGACAGTTCTAATTAACAGAAAACCTAGGAATGAACTCACTGTCTTATCTAAAAACCCCAGAGCTAAGTTTCTGTAGGTTCAACGCTAGGTTAACGACCTTATGTGTTTACACAGTCCCCAACCCATTCGTTTCTTCCTAGTTGGGATGGTGTTCATTAACGTTAATTACTCCTTGTCCGTGTCACACAATCCCTTCTTATGAACTCATATTGTTAATCAGATACAATAACACAGAGTATAAGTTTACTTAGTTACAATTCTATTTAAAATGGGGATATTGTTTATTCATTTATTCATAATAATTCCAACAACATTATGCCTTGATTCTATTCTATCGCGCCCAGAAACCTGCTCCTTTTACTCTCTGTTCCGAACGTACTAGACGACCAGTTCTGATAGCCTTTAGCCGTACCCTTATCCTACTCCTCCTCTGTTCCACTGGTGATGTAGAGGTTAATCCAGGCCCTGCAGTGCCTAGCTCCACTCCTACTCCCTAGGTGCTCTCATTTGTTGACTTCTGTAACCGTAAAAGCCTTGGTTTCATGCATGTTAACATTAGAAGCCTCCTCCCTAAGTTTGTTTTATTCACTGCTTTAGCACACTCTGTCAACCCGGATGTCCTAGCCATATCTGAATCCTGTCTTAGGAAGAACACCAAAACCCCCTGAAATTTCCATCCCTAACTATAACATTTTCCGACAAGATAGAACTGCCAAAGGGGTCGTTGTTGCAATCTACTGCAAAGATAGCCTGCAGAGTTCGGTCTTACTATCCAGGTCTGTACCCAAACAATCTGAGCTTCTACTTTTAAAAATCCACCTTTCCAGAAACAAGTCTCTCACCGTTGCTGCTTGCTATAGACCACCCTCTGCCCCAAGCTGTGCCCTGGACACCATATGTGAATTGATTGCCCCCCATCTATCTTCAGAGCTCGTGCTGCTAGGTGAACTAAACTGGAACATGCTTAACACCCCAGCCATCCTACAATCTAAGCTTGATGCCCTCAATCTCACACAAATTATCAATGAACCCACCAGGTACAACCCCAAATCCATAAACACGGGCACCCTCATAGATATCATCCTAACCAACTTTCCCTCCAAATACACCTCTGCTGTTTTCAACCAAGATCTCAGCGATCACTGCCTCATTGCCTGCATCCTTAATGGGTCTGCAGTCAAACGACCACCCCTCATCACTGTCATATGCTCCCTAAAACACTTCAGCGAGCAGGCCTTTCTAATCGACCTTGCCCGGGTATCCTGGAAGGATATTGACCACATCCCGTCAGTAGAGGATTCCTGGTTATTCTTTAAAAGTGCCTTCCTCACCATCTTAAATAAGCATGCCCCATTCAAAAAATGTAGAACCAGGAACAGATATAGCCCTTGGTTCTCTCCAGAACTGACTGCCCTTGACCAGCACAAAAACATCCAGTGGCGTTCTGCATTAGCATCGAAGAACCCCCGTGATATGCAACTTTTCAGGGAAGTTAGGAACCAATATACACAGGCAGTTAGGAAAGCTAAGGCTAGCTTTTTCAAGCAGAAATTTGCATCCTGTAGCATAAACTCAAAGTTGAGAGCACCTCCTCCCAGCTGCCCACTGCTCTGAGGCTAGGAAACACTGTCACCACTGATAAATCCACTTTAATTGAGAATTTGAATAAGCATTTTTCTACAGTTGGCCATGCTTTCCACCTGGCTACCTCTTCCCCAATCAACAGCCCTCCACCCCCCACAGCAATCCGCCAAAACCTCCCCCATTTCTCCTTCACCCAAATCCAGATAGCTGATGTTCTGAAAGAGCTGAAAAATCTCAACCCCTACAAATCAGCCGGGCTAGATAATCTGCCCGGCACCCTCCACAGCAACCCGCCAAAGCCCCCACCATTTCTCCTTTACCCAAATCCAGATAGCTGATGTTCTGAAAGAGCTGCAAAATCTGGACCCCTGCAAATCAGCCGGGCTAGGCAATCTGGACCCTCGGACTGTTGTCCGGACCTCTGACAGTCTCTATGGGTGTGCCACAGGGTTTAATTCTCGGGCCGACTCTCTTTTCTGTATACATCAATGATGTTGCTCTTGCTGGTGGTGATTCTCTGATCCACCTCTACGCAGACGACACCATTCTGCATTCCTCTGGCCCTTCTTTGGACACTGTGTGAACTAACCTCCAGACGAACTTCGATGCCATACAACTCTCCTTCCGTGGCCTCCAACTGCTCTTAAATGCAAGTAAAACTAAATGCATGCTCTTCAACCGATCTCTGCCAGCACCTGCCCACCCGTCCAGCATCACTACTCTGGACAGTTCTGACTTAGAACATGTGGACAACTACAAATACCTAGGTGTCTGGTTAGACTGTAAACTTTCCTTCCAGACTCACATAAAGTATCTCCAATCCAAAATTAAATCTAGAATCGGCTTCCTATTTCACAACGAAGCATCCTTCACTCATGCTGCCAAACATACCCTTGTAAAACTGACCATCCAACCGATCCTCGACTTCGGCGATGTCATTTACAAAATAGCCTCCAGCACTCTACTCAACAAATTAGATGCAGTCTATCACAGTGCCATCCGTTTTGTCACCAAAGCTCCATATACTACCCACCACTGTGACCTGTACGCTCTCATTGGCTGGCCCTCGCTTCATACTCGTCGCCAAACCCACTGACTCCAGGTCATCTACAAGTCTCTGCTAGGTAAAGCCCCACCTTATCTCAGCTCACTGGTCACCATAGCAGCACCCACCCGTAGCACGCGCTCCAGCAGGTACAGTGAGGGAAAAAAGTATTTGATCCCCTGCTGATTTTGTACGTTTGCCCACTGACAAAGAAATGATCAGTCGATAATTTTATTGGTAGGTTTATTTGAGCAGTGAGAGACAGAATAACAACAAAAAAATCCAGAAAAACGCATGTCAAAAATGTTATACATTATTTGCATTTTAATGAGGGAAATAAGTATTTGACCCCCCTCTCAATCAGAAATATTTCTGGCTCCCAGGTGTCTTTTATACAAGTAATGAGCTGAGATTAGGAGCACACTCTTAAAGGGAGTGCTCCTAATCTCAGTTTGTTACCTGTATAAAAGGAGCCAGAAATACCTGTCCACAGAAGCAATCAATCAATCCGATTCCAAACTCTCCACCATGGCCAAGACCAAAGAGCTCTCCAAGGATGTCAGGGACAAGATTGTAGACCTACACAAGGCTGGAATGGGCTACATGACCATTGCCAAGCAGCTTGGTGAGAAGGTGACAACAGTTGGTGCGATTATTCGCAAATGTAAGAAACACAAAAGAACTGTCGATCTCCCTCGGCCTGGGGCTCCATGCAAGATCTCACCTCGTGGAGTTGCAATGATCATGAGAACGGTGAGGAATCAGCCCAGAACTACACGGGAGGATCTTGTCAATGATCTCAAGTCAGCTGGGACCATAGTCACCAAGAAAACAATTGGCAACACACTACACCGTGAAGGACTGAAATCCTGCAGCACCCGCAAGGTGCCCCTGCTCAAGAAAGCACATATACATGCCCGTCTGAAGTTTGCCGATGAACATCTGAATAATTCAGAGGACAACTGGGTGAAAGTGTTGTGGTCAGATGAGACCAAAATGGAGCTCTTTGGCATCAACTCAACTCGCCGTGTTTGGAGGAGGAGGAATGCTGCCTATGACCCCAAGAACACCATCCCCACCGTCAAACATGGAGGTGGAAACATTATGCTTTGGGGATGTTTTTCTGCTAAGGGGCCAGGACAACTTCACCGCATCAAAGGGATGATGGACGGGGCCATGTACCATCAAATCTTGGGTGAGAACCTCCTTCCTTCAGCCAGGGCATTGAAAATGGGTCGTGGATGGGTATTCCAGCATGACAATGACCCAAAACACACGGCCAAGGCATCAAAGGAGTGGCTCAAGAAGAAGCACATTAAGGTCCTGGAGTGGCCTAGCCAGTCTCCAGACCTTAATCCCATAGGAAATCTGTGGAGGGAGCTGAAGGTTCGAGTTGCCAAACATCAGCCTCGAAACCTTAATGACTTGGAGAGGATCTGCAAAGAGGAGTGGGACAAAATCGCTCCTGAGATGTGTGCCAATCTGGTGGCCAACTACAAGAAACATCTGACCTCTGTGTTTGCCAAAAAGGGTTTTGCCACCAAGTACTAAGTCATGTTTTGCAGAGGGGTCAAATACTTATTTCTCTAATTAAAATGCAAATCAATTTATAACATTTTTGACATTCGTTTTTCTGGATTTTTTTGTTGTTATTCTGTCTTTCACTGTTCAAATAAACCTACCATTAAAATTATCGACTGATTGTTTCTTTGTCAGTGGGCAAACGTACAAAATCAGCAGGGGATCAAATACTTTCCCCCTCACTGTATATCTCACTATGCTGCAGTAGTTTATGTGTCGGGGGGCTAGGGTCAGTTTGTTATATCTGGAGTACATCTCCTGTCTTATCCTGTGTCCTGTGTTAATTTAAGTAAGCTCTATCTAATTCTCTCTTTCTTTCTTTCTCTCGGAAGACCTGAGCCCTAGGACAATGCCTCAGGACTACCTGGCATGATGTCTCCTTGCTGTCCCCAGTCCACCTGGCCGTGCTGCTGCTCCAGTTTCAACTGTTCTTCCTGCGGTTATGGAACCCTGACCTGTTCACCGGATGTGCTACCTGCCCAGACCTGCTGTTTTCAACTCTCTAGAGACAGCAGGTTCGGTAGAGATACACTGAATGATCGGCTATGAAAAGCCAACTGACATTTACTCCTGAGGTGCTGACTTGCTGCACCCTCGACAACTACTGTGATTATTATTATTTGACCATGCTGGTCATTTATGAACATTTGAACATCTTGGCCATGTTCTGTTATGATCTCCACCCTGCACAGCCAGAAGAGGACTGGCCACTCCTCATAGCTTGGTTCCTCTCTGGGTTTCTTCCTAGGTTTTGGCCTTTCTAGGGAGTTTTTCTAGCCACCGTGCTTCTACACCTGCATTGCTTGCTGTTTGGGGTTTTAGGCCGTGTTTCTGTACAGCACTTTGAGATATCAGCTGATGTAAGAAGGGCTATATAAATTGATTTGATTGGACTAGTCACCCCCAAAGCCAATTCTTCCTTTGGCCGCCTTTCTTTCCTGTTCTTTGCTGCCAATGACTGGAACAAACTGTCAAAATGACTGAAGCTGGAGACTCATATCTCCCTCACTAGCTTTAAGCACTAGCTGTCAGAGCAGCTCACAGATCACTGCACCTGTACATAGCCCATCTGTAAATAGCCCATCCAACTACCTCATCCCCATACTGTATTTATTTATTTATCTTGCCTCTTTGCACCCCAGTATTTGTACTTGCAAATTCATCTTCTGCACATCTACCATTCCAGTATTTAATTGCTATTTTGTATTTACTTCGCCACTATTGGCCTATTTATTGCCTTACCTCCCTTATCCTACCTGGCTGGCCCTCGCTTCATACTCGTCGCCAAACCCACTGGCTCCATGTCATCTACAAGACCCTGCTAGGTAAAGTCCCCCCTTATCTCAGCTCGCTGGTCACCATAGCATCTCCCACCTGTAGCACACACTCCAGCAGGTATATCTCTCTAGTCATCCCCAAAACCAATTCTTTCTTTGGCCGCCTCTCCTTCCAGTTCTCTGCTGCCAATGACTGGAACGAACTACAAACATCTCTGAAACTGGAAACACTTATCTCCCTCACTAGCTTTAAGCACCAACTGTCAGAGCAGCTCACAGATTACTGCACCTGTACATAGCCCACCTATAATTTAGCCCAAACAACTACCTCTTTCCCAACTGTATTTAAATTATTTATTTATTTTGCTCCTTTGCACCCCATTATTTTTATTTCTACTTTGCACATTCTTCCATTGCAAAACTACCATTCCAGTGTTTTACTTGCTATATTGAATTTACTTTGCCACCATGGCCTTTTTTGCCTTTACCTCCCTTCTCACCTCATTTGCTCACATTGTATATAGCCTTGTTTATACTGTATTATTGACTGTATGTTTGTTTTACTCCATGTGTAACTCTGTGTCGTTGTATCTGTCGAACTGCTTTGCTTTATCTTGGCCAGGTCGCAATTGTAAATGAGAACTTGTTCTCAACTTGCCTACCTGGTTAAATAAAGGTGAAAGATTTTTTTTTTGCACATACTGTATATATATGTTTTTTCTACTGTATTATTGACTGTATGTTTGTTTACTCCATGTGTAACTCTGTGTTGTTGTATGTGTCGAACTGCTTTCATTATCTTGGCCAGGTCGCAGTTGCAAATGAGAACTTGTTCTCAACTAGCCTACCTGGTTAAATAAAGGTGAAAAAAAAAATGAGCAAACACATCTTGATTGCCACACACACAAAGACCCGCGATTTGAACAGTGGTGGAAAAAGTACCCAATTGTTATACATGAGAAAAAGTAAAGATACCTTAATAGAATATGACTCAAGTAAAATTGAAAGTCCCCCAGTAAAATACTACTTGAGTAAAAGTCTAAAAGTATTTGGTTTGAAATATACTTAAGTATCAAAAGTAAAAGTATAAATAATTTTAAATTACTTATATTAGGCAAACCAAACGGCACAATTTACTTGTTTTTTAAATTTACAGATAGCCAAGGGCACACTCCAACACTCAGACATAATTTACAAATGAAGTATTTGTGTTTATTGAGTGTTTATTGCCAGATCAGAGGCAGTGGGGATGACCAGGGATGTTCTCTTGATAAATGTGTGAATTGGACCATTTTCCTGTCCTGCTAAGCTTTCAAAATGGAAAGAGTACTTTTGGGTGTCAAGGAAAATGTATGGAGTAAAAAGCACATTATTTTCTTTAAGAATGTTGTGGAGTAAAAGGAAAAGTTGTTGAAAATATAAATATTGAAATGACTTTATTTATTTTAACTTTATTTAAGGCAAGTCAGTTAAGAACAAATTCTTATTTTCAATGACAGCCTAGGAACAGTGGGTTAACTGCCTGTTCAGGGGCAGAACAACAGATTTGTACCTTGTCAGCTCAGGGGTTTGAACTTGCAACCTCCCGGTTACTAGTCCAACGCTCTAACCACTAGGCTACCCTGCTGCCCCAAGCCCCCACTGAAGAAGTTGGTTTAATAATACTTTCCTGTAGATATTTTGTCTCAAATTTTGACCAGGTGAAGGACCAACCCCACGGACAATCTGCAGAGTAAGTTCAAATATAATTTTATTCAACATTCATGACAGACAAGGGACATTGTGTTATTTTTTTCTGTGTATATATGAATGGCTATGCTTTACACAATATAAAGCATCGCCACTTCGGGACTAGCTGCCCATCTTCATATTCTACATTAATTGTTAGTGGGATCAGCCTCGGCTTTCAGGCCTCGCGCACGTTGTTTCATCCCGAAGTTGAGGTGAAAGCCTGGTTGAGGCTAGAGTGGGATAGGTGCCTGTGCCCCAGAGTTGCTTGAGGGACTTACAATATTGAATTGTGAGGAAGACCTAATGGCATGGTGTACCTGTGTGTGTGTGTGAGAGAGAGAGATAGAGAGAATTACACTCCATGGACTTGCCCAATCCTACATAGTTAAATAGGGCGTTTCACTCAGGTAATGCATGTGCTACAGATACATTATGTGTGCTTGGAAGTGTCTCTGTGGATTTCCCTGAATTGCTCAAGAAAATGATTCAGTCCGATCACATCCTTGCCTAAATGTTTTTTTATCCGTCACAGAGGGTTCTTATGACGAACTTCCTGCTTATGATTGTCTCGTCATTAAACTGTCAGACATTGAGCTGGACCGACATTGCAGAAGACTACCGACTGACTGGTCTACAAATAACCTTGCTTCATAAAAAAACTACTCATTATTGTTTGTAGATCAGTCAATCGTTCACCATTTACCCACAATGCATCATGGACGTGATGCTCTCAAACACGGCCATGGACTTTAAAGGCTAAGACATGGTTGAAAGTGCAAACAATTTCTGTAAGTATTTGTCTTGAGTACGCAGCTGTCACAAGCCGAATGAAACAGCTAACGTGGAATCGTAGCCTAGTGTGTAAGTGGGGGTTGATGTTGTAGTAGTCTGTCTCAAGGACGTGGAAATAGGAAGACAAACTCCAGTAGCGAGCGATAAGGGGACTCGGATAAATTGTTAGCTAACGTTACGGATAGCTTAGAGTGGATATCAAGTATGTCTTGACTACAAAATACTTATCAACATATCCACCGCAGTACACGATTTTCAGGCCTCGTCCAATGGAAGATGGTGTAGCTAGTTCCATAATCTCTAAAACTCATCTGACAGCTACGGCAAAAGGTGAGACAATTTACCCCACGCCGCATTCTCTTTAGTAAAATGATTATGGACGTGCCACTTAGGAATTTGAACAGAATCGTTTGGTTCCTCGCAGCTGATTTATAAAGTAAGCGAATGTAATCTGACGTGTGTCAATGTTTACTACTTCAGTTTTTCTCTGTGTTCAACAGGGGGATATTTTCTCGATTGAAGGGAATATATGGGATCGCAAGGTAACCATCTAATAAATCATATGTATTTACACTTGTTTCATACGACTGTCAGAGGTAAAATATTGCTAACAGCTAAACGTGTTGATGGACAGAGGATCGGATTGAGGTAGGCGCAGTTTCCTTTGTTTACTCAGTCTGCATTTCAGAAGAGCGGATACGTTCCTTTCAGCAGTGTCGCGATAACTACTGTTTGCCAGCCTGTTGTAGCTTTGAGGTGTGCTGCGACCACTGACACTAAACACACGCGCTCCATATGGAAACAAACATGTTAGCTACACAGTTGTTACTTTGTAACGGTTTGCGATTAGCGGTATTTTAACAGGTCTGTTGTCTAGCAGTGCATGAACCTTGCTTTGGCGAATCATTTGGCGCTGGCTCTCATTTTCTCATGCAAAACCAATAGTGTCAAAAGGAAATAAAAGTATTATCAAAGATATTTATAACTAATCCAAGATAGTTAATGTGTGTCGTTTTTATAGTGGGAGCAATGAAGCATAGTGGGCTGATCAAGCAAGGAGGTGGGCAAGGCTAAGCAGGAGTTAGCGAGATCCTATTGGCGCATTGTAGCATGTTTTGCATATTTCCGTTAGGGAACGCCTCCTTTGAAGTGCATATGTTCCCAAACTCAATTCGACCTTGCACTCCTAACAATGCCATTTAAAAATTTTAAAAACTTAAGCGACACGTCTTTATAACTTAGTGCCCTGTATTGGTAGTGAGCACATTCTAAACTGATGCTTCAGCTTTATTGCCCCCTGTGATGTGTCTGGATTTCCCCTTCTGTCTGTGGTATTATCTGAGTTTTTCGCAACCCACCTTCAGGCTGCTATGTACCGGACCTCTTACTAGCCAACGGGAGGTGGGGCGACACTGGTAGACAGTGACCTTCGCACCCGCCTGCTGAACACCTGCACTCACCTTCATTAACAGAACTGCGGGAAAACAGTGCCGGACAGACCCCCACCTCTTGCTAGCCACTCCGACCGGTACACACGAGGCAAGAGGTGTGGCTACACAGTGAGCTAACATGCTTGCTAGTTAGTGACCGCCAAGCGGGGGTGAAGGATACCGTCTACCGTTGTCGCCCTCGGCCCTTCTTCTGTGGGGTTTTTCGGCGGTCGTGATTCAACTTTATGGTACCTACTGTAATGGAGCGCCCCTTCTCCTTTCTGTCCTAGCTTAAAAATGGACCAATAGAAGTTTAAAGAGGGTTTTCCTACAGATGCAGGAATTCCCACGTGCAGGAACTCCCTGAATTGCGTGCTGCAAATCTACCCTTCTCCACGCAGCATAGTCCGAAATAGCAGCAGTGTACCAGCAGAAATAAGTGATTACATCACTTAACAGTTCCGAGGACAATTCAACGTTTTGACTTGGCTGCATGTTAAGTTCTTGCTCTAACAGTCCATATATGTGCACTGATTGGAAGCTGCATATAGGCTATGAGTGGGGTTCTCATATCTCGTTACTTTGTCATCATGTCACAATTGTTGTGGTAGGGTAGTGAACTCACACTGCATTGCATTGGTGCACTGTTATGGCTCCGATTTGGGTAAAGAGTAGGGGGGGGGGGTCAATTATATGATTTCCATTTTAAAGTTTAATGAACTGAAGTTGGAGTCATTTAGAATATGAGAGTCGCCAAACTCACTGATCCCATTTAATTATGTTTCTGATGTTGGCTATTAAGTTCAGTATTTCACTTGACATGTTTTCTATTGATGAGTGGCTTGCCTTGAACACAAGCCACTGTTGATTATGAGGGGGATGTATGAAACTGTCTCTCTGTTCTCCGCGTGTCTCCTGTGCACTTTTCCAACACACTAGTACAGGTCACAGATTACATTGGGATTGGATGAAATGAGAAGATGAGACTGTTTGAAAGAGAGCAACCCGGCTCTACGTATTTTACTGGGTTGTGACTCACCGACACCGCCCCCAATTAGAGGAGAATAAAGCAGTCCGAGAGTTGACACCCAGGGAATTTGTGTTCACACATAGGAGAAGATTTACATGGGGATGGTTCTGGAAGGAATTAGGAATATTCACATACAGGTTACAATGGATGGAGCAGGACAGTGAAAAGACATGAATGAGCTTGAATCATGTCATGGCCTAGAACTCCCAATAGCACAATATGAAAGACTGTATGTGATAATACACTGCAGCAATAAACCGTAAGCTGTTACACAGAAATACTTCATAACAAGGACTGTATCCACTATGCATACAGTTGGAGTCGGAAGTTTACATACATCTTAGCCAAATACAGTTAAACTCAGTTTTTCACAATTCCTGACATTTAATCCTAGTAAAAATTCCCCGTCAGGTCAGTTAGGAGCACCACTTTATTTTAAGAATGTGAAATGTCTGAATAATAGTAGAGTGAATTATTTCAGCTTTTATTTCTTTCAACACATTCCCAGTGGGTTAGAGGTTTACATACACTCAATTAGTATTTGGTAGCATTGCCTTTAAATTGTTTAACTTGGGTCAAACTTTTGGGTAGCCTTCCACAAGCTTCCCACAATAAGTTGGGTGAATTTTGGCCCATTCCTCCTGACAGAGCTGGTGTACCCGAGTCAGGATTGTAGGCCTCCTTGCTCGCACAAGCTTTTTCAGTTCTGCCAACAAATTTTCTATAGGATTGAGGTCAGGGCTTTGTGATGGCCACCCCCATACCTTGACATTGTTGTCCTTAAGGCATTTTGCCGCAACTTTGGAAGTATGTTTGGGTCCATTGTCCATTTGGAAGACCCATTTGGCACAAAGCTTCAACTTCCTGACTGATGTCTTGAGATGTTGCTTCAACATATCCACATAATTTTCCTCCCTCATGAAGCCATCTATTTTGTGAAGTGCACCAGTCCCTCCTGCAGCAAAGCACCCCCACAACATGATGCTGCCACCCCTGTACTTCACGGTTGGGATGGTGTTCTTCAGCTTGCAAGCCTCCCCGTTTTTCCTCCAAACATGACGATGTTCATTATGGCCAAACAGTTGTATTTTTGTTTCATCAGACCAAACAAAGCCAAGTTAAACAACAACTACAACTTCGTGTACACACATTCCATGCACTGTCAGGCTCAGAGCCATGTATGTATGCCCTTGCAGGAGCGTGCAGCGGTCCTGTCTGAGCAGTACAGGGTTAACTATGAGCATCTTCCATTAGGGACAACTTTTGCCCTCAGAACAGCCTCTATTTGTCCGAGCAAGGACTCTACAAGGTCTCGAAAGCGTTCCACAGGTGCTGGACCATTTTTGATACGAACTGTTGACCGTGAAAAGCCGAGCTGCCCATTCACCCTCTGAATAACACACATACACAATCCATGTCTTAATTGTCTAAAGGCTTAACAATCTTTCTAGAACATGTCTCCTCCCCTTCATCTACAATGATTGAAATGGATTTAACAGGTGACAATCGTTTTAACCTGGTCAGTCTGTCATGGAAAGAGCATGTTCCTAATGTTTTGTACACTCAGTGTAAACAACATGCTGGCAGGGTTGCCAGGTCTAGCTAAAATTCTTAGCCCGATGACTGCTAAAAACCCACATTTATCCAGTAAACCTTTTTTTCCATAATGTTATCGAGTGAATTAAGAAGGAGTATCGACGTAATTTTTAATGACGTAGGCTAAGAAGCAAAATTAGGTTTGCCATAAATAATAATTATTGCGAGTTTAAAAATGTTGCAAGTGTGAAGATAAATCACCCTTATTAAACTCTCCTGAGTGGCGCAGCAATCTAAGGCACTGCATCTCAGTGCTAGAGGTGTCACTACAGACCATGGTTCGATTCCAGGCTGTATCACAACCGGCCGTGATTGGGAGTCCCATTGGCCCAAAGTCGTCCGTGTTTGGCCAGGGTAGGCCGTCATTGTAAATAAGAATTTGTTCTTAACTGACTTGCCTAGTTTAAATAAAAACATTCCATCAATGGATGTCGATTTTACTTGTTTTGACTGCTATGATTAAGCCATAACGCCACAGGAGGTGTGGTATACAGTAGGACCAATATACCACGTCTAAGGAACATGGCCCTCAGCTGTGGTATATTGGCCATATATCACAAACCCCTGAGGTGCCTTATTGCTATTATAAACTGTTATCCAACATAATTAGAACAGTAAAAAGTACAGTTTTGTCTTTTCCGTGGTACACATCTGATATACCATGGCTTTCAACCAATCAGCATTCAGGGCTCAAACCACCCAGTTTATAATTGTAAATAAATCCTGTTTGCGCATGTTTGCGCATGTTCGAGTGATGCAACTTGGACAGAGGATCTCAATCTCTGTGCAAGAAGCACTTCAAAAAGCGAATGTTAGTTTATTTTCTGGCAATTGTGCCAGATTTTGAGACCAGAAACCATTATAAATGGCATGTTTGTGAGATTGACTTATTTCAATACACAGGCTTCTGACTAAAATCTGGGTTAATAATTCCAATTCAACTTTGCCATGGTTTACTGAGCTAGATGCAGGTGGCCTATAGCCCCTGATAGGCCAACATGCCAACATCTAATTTCAGGGAAAAATCCACAATGTGAAGAAGGGAAAAATCCACAATGTGAAGAATGATACATTTGCTGTGACCAAATAACAAAATATGTCCATGAATAAATGCATAATAACACAAGGCTGCAACAACAAACTGAGTTACAGGCTATTTATTAAATCTGTTTGCCAGCTACACAAGTGGCACAAATTCATTTGCAATGACTCCAGTGATAGTAATTTCAACATATTTATTGTATCAAATGGTAGGCAACAGTAACCTGCAATGACATGTAGAAATGAATAGCCTACTTGATGGCCAACAGATGCAGATGTAGCCCATCATTCTCCACATTTTAATGTAATGTTTCATTGTGGACCTTTATCCCCCATAACACAAGCACATGAGGGAGTTCCATAACTTCCATTTCACATTTCCCCCTCCCAGTGCTCCAGACCCTAGAACTGAGCATGAGTAAAACTCCAGACCCTAGAAGTGAGCATGAGTAAAACCCTTCGCTTGATGTGGTTATCCATAAGAAAAGTCAACATTAGAATGCAGTTTACATTAAACCACCTCTGAGCGAATTTATCTATAGAGCTCTAGTGCGCCTGAAGTCCTTTTCCAATGCTTTGTCACCATTATATCAGTTATGTCGCGTTTAATATGTTTTATGGAAAAAGAGTGTCTCCATAATAACTGAAAGTTGTCATTATGTGTGTGCATGCTGCTCTGTCTCTGACTCAGCTGCCCCTGCTGCAGCACGCTCTCAACACATCCTTTTGGCTCTCCACCACTCACTCAGTCTGCTCACTGCCTTGTAGTCAGCAGCAGGTCACAGTGAAATAAATATATATCCACATACATACAGTACCAGTCAAAAGTTTGGACACACCTACTCATTCAAGGTTTTTCCTTTATTTTTACTATTTTCAACCCCAAAAATTGTAGAATAATAGTAAAGACATCAAAACTATGAAATAACACATGGAATCATGTAGTAACCAAAAAAGTGTGAAACAAATCAAAATATATTTTAGATTCTTCAAAGTAGCCACCCTTGATGTCAGCTTTGCACCCTATTGGCATTCTCTCAACCAGCTTCACCTGGAGTGCTTTTCCAGTGTTGAAGGAGTTCCCACATTATTGAATTACTGCAAAGAAACCACTACTAAAGGACACTAACAGTCCCTCCAGGATTTCATGACATTGTTTTGTGATTTCTGTGCCCCAAAATACTGAGAAACAGCTATTTTTCTGAAGGGAAAAAGGGGTGGAAGCTAGCTTAGAGTTCCAACATAAAACTTGAATTTGACATGAACTTGAGATTTAATATGTCTTATGGGGGATTGCCCCGATAATCTGGAGGTACTAAAAAAATCATAAACTAGGATAAAAGAAACACCTAGGGTCCAATCTGAAATTAAGACATATCTCAAGTTCATCTTCCGTGAAAATAATTAGAGACAAAGTGGTATTTTGGGCTGTTTCTTTTTCTGAACATAACGAGAGGTGAGGGATGACCAAGGGCCAAGCTCATCTAGGCCTATATCTCAATGTAATCATTCATTTCATCCTCCCTATCCTCCTCCATATCAATTGCTCCACTGCGGAGTCATTAGTTGTGGTACATGAAGACCCAAAGCTCGTAGGTTGTTGTTAAGAGGTTGATTGCCTACGGCTGGACAACTCAAGCTTGTAGATACTGTTGCTTCGCTCAGCATCAGCTGAGTTTGAGACTGCATCCTTGTAGCATTTGGCCAGGGTGCTCAGCACAGGAAGTCTCTCTTGAAGTGCATCCCAGAAGATATCCAAATCCACCACGCAACTCACTGTGGCTCTCAGTGCTGCTGGTCCTTCATTGGTCAAGTAGGCACCCAGTTCATCTCTCAGTACCTTACTGAAGCCTGGAATAGCCTTGTAGCTGGGCACTGTCATCCATAAACACAATGTGGCGTGGATCAAACACCCTAACTTCTTGGGGGAACTCCATGGCAGGCTGACCATCTGACATGTACTTCGTCGTTTTGTCCTCTGCATTGCTGTATGCCTCAACAGCAAAGGGCAAGTCATCAACTGCATCAAAGTAGTGTGAACAAGCCTCATAACTGTAGTTATTTGTTGGCCACAATGTACATCTGCAAGTCCTCTAAATAGTGAAAGATCTTTGTTTTCAAGGGATGTCTGCTCTGAAAGATGTTGAAGCTGCAGGATTACTTTATACTTGTCGATCATGATGTTCAGTTGAATCTGCAGCGACTGAACCAGCTCTTGGTTTTGTAGCATCTCATGGCGTTTCTCTACAGACTGTTGGGGCACCTCGGCCACACACCTGTGAATGACAAGGAATAAAAAAGAGGAACATAAGAAATATTACTCCATGTGAAATGACATCGCGGCTTACAAAAAATGTAGGTCACCTTTTTCTGCATAATTACAATGATATAAATGACAATGAGTTAAGCAAATGTAGAAGGTATGTAGATTTAAATCATACCTGTATTTCCATCTCTATGAGCCCACTGTAGAGGCCAAACTGCACTGCTGAGAACATATGTGAACTTAGCATGAATGCGTTCAGCTGATCAAAAGCTTTGCAGAAAGCACTCCCTATCAGATTAATGTTGTGAGCCAAGCGTGTTATGTGCAGAGAGTAGGGGAACAATGACTGCAGTGCAGCTTTGTAGGGTTTCTTCATGCACGCAGCATTGTCTGTGTCAAAGACCATGACGTCCTCATTGGAGATATTGTAGTCTTGTAGACATTTCCCCACCGCCATGGAAACTGTTGAATGGTTGCACTGCTCCAGAAACACTGTCTCTGCGAGGTAGGCAACAATTATCCCGAGGTATCCTTTTCAAGTGGTGCGATGACGATGTTCAACATCTGGAGTTTCATCAATGATGACTGTCACTGGCTTCCCTGCTAAATGTTGCTTGAGTTCTTCCTTCACCTTCAGGTAGACCTCTCCCAAGTACTGTTCCTGTAGGTGGTGGTATCCAGGGATGGCTACCAGGTACTTTTTAAACAATATTACCATTTCTAAAAAATAAAATAAAAACTGAAAGATTGTGTTTTCGTGATCCGTATTAATTTTTACAGAGTTTTAAATGGAAAAGCTGACAAATTGCACTCAGTGCTTTGAGCCGTGCTCTCAGAGTGCCGACCACCCTACTATAGCCAAGGTTAGACTGGGGAGAGCAGAGTGCCGACCACCCTACTAAAGCCAAGGTTAGACTGGGGAGAGCAGAGTGCCGACCACCCTACTATAGCCAAGGTTAGACTGGGGAGAGCAGAGTGCCGACCACCCTACTAAAGCCAAGGTTAGACTGGGGAGAGCAGAGTGCCGACCACCCTACTAAAGCCAAGGTTAGACTGGGGAGAGCAGAGTGCCGACCACCCTACTAAAGCCAAGGTTAGACTGTGGAGAACAGAGAGCCGACCACCCTACTAAAGCCAAGGTTAGACTGGGGAGAGCAGAGTGCCGACCACCCTACTAAAGCCAAGGTCAGCGGAGTAAATGTTTGAGTAAAACGCCACTCACCTTGATTCTTTCAGTGCTTGCCGCAGTCTTCCCTGCTACCACGTCAGTCATGGTGATCTGCCGCTGCTGTGGGAACTGTTCTGACATTTCCATACGCTTTGCTGATTCCAAGTGACTGTTGATTGTCGACTTTCTCTTGTGTTTCAGCACAACGTTGCACGGAATGCAATACAATTTCCCCCCACTTCCATGTAAAACATTTGGAAATTGGTCTTTAACTGTTATTTTTGTTGGCAAATGAGATTGATTTCTGGTCGTTGTACTGCCTGTCAGCCATCAACAATCACCCATCTTCTTCGCACACTGACAGGCCAGGGGGAAAAAACTTGTGGTTGAATTGGGCCTTTTTCCACGGTAACCATGCAGTAATTGGTCAAAATTACTAACCCGCTTTTGATTGGACCCTTTTATGCTCTAAAAGTGCGGGGATTGGTCAAAATTGTGAGCTCTTGCATAATATGCACTGATTGGTTGATTTTTGCATTGAATTATGCGATTGCACTATCGCAGAATCCTGGAGGGACTGCAATAAGAAGAGACTTGCTTGGGCCAAGAAACATGTGCAATGAACATTAGACAGGTGGAAATCTGTCCTTTGGTCTGATAAGTCCAAATGTAGATTTTTGGTTCCAACTGTTGTCTTTGTGAGACGCAGAGTAGGTGAACAGATGATCTCTGCATGTGTGGTTCCCACCGATAATTCAAGGTAAAATTAACCAGCATGACTATCACAGCATTCTGCAGCGACACGCCATCCCATCTGGTTTGGGCTTAGTGGGACTGTCATTTGTTTTTCATCAGGACAATTACCCAACATACCTCCAGGAGAGTGATAGTGCTGTGTCCGATGACCTGGCCTTCAGTCACCTGACCTCAACCCAATTGAGATGGTTTGGGATGAGTTGGACCGCAGAGTGACGGAAAAGCAGCGAAAAAAGTGCTCAGCATATGTGGGAAGTACTTCAACACTGTTGGAAAAGTATTCCAGGTGAAGCTGGTTGAGAGAATGCCTAGTGTGCAAAAATCTGTCAAGGCAAAGGATGGTTAGTTTGAAGAAAATCAAATATAAAATGTATGTATTTATTTTTAAGAGAAATGCCGTGGTGCCGAGGTGCAATTTAGCCCAAAAACCCGCGAACAATACATTTTCACCCTCGACATTGTTTTCAAAGTAGGACAATTTGCAGTGAACATGGCAACACTGCTTGCTGGAACTTAGTCCCACAACACACTCGCCAGGGGATTCTCTAACATTGTTTATCATGCAAATGTTAACAATTACGTTCACTGCATTATTTGAAATGTTAGTCTCTCTATTGTGTGTTTCCTGTACATTTTCCTCCAGTGCAGTAAGTTTAGCATGACATTTTCCGTTTATGTTAGGCTTGAATATGTGTCTAATGGTTTCTCTCGTATTTCCCTATGCAGTTTCATCGGATGAGATGAGTGTGCGCGGGGGGCAGGGTAGTGACGAGGTGCTGGTGTCCCAGGCGGTGTGGGACTACCTGGCTGCCGCCGGCCAGCCCTGGCTCATAGACTTTCAGGACAAGCAGGGCTTGAGTGCCGGCATCATCCGCCGAGGTGAGCGGGGAGGCTGCTGCGCAGTGCGGCTACGCCCCATAGAGGGATCCCGTTCTGGGGGAGGACCCGGGATGATGGAGGAAGGACCCATCTCCAACGAGACCCGCAAGGCCTTCATAGACTTATGCCGCTGCGCCCGCAAAGAGATGAGCAAACAGGATGGGGGTCCTAAACGGAAGAGGTCCCTGCTGCCCTGCGTTGGGGTGGGGGTCCTGGAGGGGGATGGAGAGGGGAGCCTGCTACCACCTCAGCCTCCCCAGCCCAGACGCTCTCAGAGGCAGCAACAGAGATATAAGAAGCCTGCGGAGGAAGAGGCCTGTGTGGTCCTCTCCAACTCCACGTCCCACAACGAATCCGGACAGAGGAAGAAGGACAACATGGAGGTCAGCTGCAGTATGATGGCCTCCTCTCATAACCAATCCCACAGTGAGGCAGACGACTACACCTCATGTTCCATCTGCATGGGCGACATGGTGGAGAGGACCACACTGGAGAGGTATAGCTACATTTTAAACTTTTGTGTTCAGTAATTCTCAAGGTTTTTCCAAACCATGAAATGTCAGCCTTCACAGCTATTGATGCTATGTAATGTTTTCAAAATTATAAGTAGAAGTGTTCTCTTTCTCTTTGACCCCCCCCCCCCCTCCCCCAGGTGCGGCCACGCATTCTGCCGGTTGTGTCTAGACCAGGCCTTCAAGGTGAAGAGAGCGTGTCCTGTGTGTCGTCAGGTGTACGGCCAGCTCATAGGGAACCAGCCGGCTACCGGGTGTATGATGGTGGAGAGGGACCCAGATCTGGAGTTGCCAGGACACGAGGGTTATGGGTGTATCTGCATCATCTACAGCTTCCCACCTGGTTTACAGGCGGTGAGTGTGTGTGTGTGTGTGTATACTAAAGACGCATGGAAGGGTATAGAAATGGGAACTAGTAAGAAGTGTTGGTCTAGCCCATTACCTTTTCTGGGTTTTTGGTCTAACCCAATACCTTTTCTGGGTTTTTGGTCTAGCCCATTACCTTTTCTGGGTTTTTGGTCTAGCCCATTACCTTTTCGGGGTTTTTGGTCT
Source organism: Oncorhynchus kisutch (assembly GCF_002021735.2). Classification (NCBI taxonomy): domain Eukaryota; kingdom Metazoa; phylum Chordata; class Actinopteri; order Salmoniformes; family Salmonidae; genus Oncorhynchus; species Oncorhynchus kisutch. Next base: position 76,890,446 of record NC_034190.2, on the reverse strand, counting down.
AGCCCATTACCTTTTCGGGGTTTTTGGTCTAGCCCATTACCTTTCGGGGTTTTCCTACATCTGACACATCATTTACATTGCTAACCATCTCTTTTTAGTATTTTTATTTGTGGCCATGTTCACAGCCATGTTTACAAATCCCAGCTTGGATCTTTTAATGGTTCGTATCCAGGCTGTATCACAACCACAATTGGCCCAGCGTTGTCCGGTGTAGGCCGTCATTGTAAATAAGGATTTGTTCTCAACTGACTTGCCTAGTTAAATAAAATACAGTCCATGAAGTAATGTTATTGAATGTCTATACCACTTTACTTCATTTCTGTGGATATAATTGTTCATGTTCTTTTCTAACATTCCTCTGAATTATGCCTGGATCCTGCAGCCGGAGCACCCTAACCCGGGGGTGAGGTACCCTGGGACGGACCGCGTGGCTTACCTCCCAGACAGCCCAGAGGGGAACCGGGTCCTGGGCCTGCTCCGCCGGGCCTTCGAACAGCGCCTCATCTTCACCATAGGGACCTCCATGACCACAGGAATGCATAATGTCATCACCTGGAACGACATCCACCACAAGACCTCCATATGGGGCGGACCACACTGGTATGGAAACAGATGTCTTTACTGAAGGCTATTGGAGATTTAAGTATGTTTGTGAGATGTGACAAGTCATGTTTACATTTTTGTGAAAAAAGCTATTGATGACTGCTTACATGGAAGTCAAATAGAATCACATGGCTTTAGTTTGTTCTTATGAGATGTAACAGAAATATTTTTTCAGTTTATATCAATAGAAAAAGATATCCATGTTTTGAGAATGTGGTTTGGGGTTAAATTGTGATTATTGTCGTGCATTTGCTCCTAGAAGGAACTCTAGCTGTTCCTGTGATTACAACAACTCTCTGACCTGCTGAGGGTTTTCTGTTCATTTCTCCTGACAGCTTTGGATACCCAGACCCCACTTACCTGGTGAGAGTGACCGAGGAACTCCGAGAGAAAGGCATCGCTGCAGACTGACCGTACAGATTCTAGAATGATTATTCTAGGAACATTTTAGGAACCTCTGGCTGCCCTGCTACTGCTGCTGGTGGTTGCTAGGCTGCAGTCTCCTGGACCTAGACCCAGCAGAGCAGTGGATGAATACGAGATGTGACTGGGCCCCACAGCAGCCACAGGAGTACGGCCCAGTGGAGGCCCACATATCCCTACAAGACCACTTGATGGGGTGACTCCTACCTTCCACTTCAGTCGAATTTTCACTAATCATGCATTGATGTCAATTGGAGACCATTTGACTTAAGTGGAAGTGAACATTTATCTAAAGTGGAATTTAGGATTCACCCTTATGTTCCTAGCCTCGTTATCTATCTTCCTGAGTTCGGCTCAACCCAGCAGCACTTTGTGTTGAAGAAAACATACAAATGAGTGCAGTGCAATCTCTGTGTGAGCTGTTTTTGGCTCCACTCATCCAAGTATTTATCATATAGGGATTCATAATGTGAAGGTACATACTACTTAAATATTATTTTGAAACCTAAGTTCAAAGAAGAGTCCTATTTTGTCATATTTATGTTTATTTCCACGCACATTCTTTATTTACCACATTATTTGTGCTCTGTCCAGTACGCTCTTAGAATAATATTTTCTGTAATTATGTTAATAATAACCTGTTATTTACACTGTATTAAGACAGTACTAGAGATGGTTGGTGGCAGGCAGAATAGTACTGTCTGTTTCAATAGAAAGCTCCTAAAGAAATAATTACATTTCTCTGAAAGGAGTTGCACTTGAAGGCACTTTGTCAAGGAGGGAGGGAGTCCGTCAGTAGTTCAGTCACTGTTGGAGGGGGAGTTGTTCTCTGCATAGAATAAGAATTATCCTTTTGAATTAGAATGATCATTCTAATTCTGTGGTTCTCTGCTTCCAGGGAACTGGTAGATGGAAGAATGCTCTGAGCAAAGCCAGGCAGGCGTTAGTCGTTAGCAGCCGTGAAGCTAATAGCCTGATAGCTATAAGTTGATGTCAATTTTCTTGGAGCCCTTCATTTCCCTTTTGATCTTCCTCTCCTTTGATTTCTTCTCCTTTTTACTTAAATAGGAAGAATGTTTTCTATTTGATGTCTCTCTCTGCTGCACCGTTCTGTTCTAGCGGATGAACCAGGAATGTCCAGATAGACTGACTACTAAAAGTATGAGATTCATTGTCATTCCTGACCGTCCCTTGCTCTCTCTTTTTCTTTTCTCCCCTCGGTTGTTTCTCTACTCTTAAGATGTTATCCCTCCCAGGACCAGGCCCTGTATTCACAAAGTGTCTCAGAGTAGTAGGGCTGATGTAGGATCAGTGTAGCCTTTTCAATCATAATGAATGAATAGGGACCCTGATCCTAGATCAGCACCCCTACTCTGACAAGCTTAATGAATAGGAGACCAGGTTTTGAACGGAGTTCAGTTTGATTTCCAGTCAGTCAGCCAGCCAGCCAGTCAGTCAGCACTCCTCATTTTGTAATAACCAGATTTACTTGATGATGTCAAATAAGGAGGGCGTGATGTCGAACCACTTAAACCAAATCAAATGCACAATAGGGCTGTATATTTAATACCTCTGACCCTGGCTGAAATGGCACCCTATTCCCTATACAGAGTAAAAGTGCCCATAGGCTTCTGGTCAAATGTAGGGCACCAGATAGGACTCTGGTCCAAAGTAGTGTAGGGAATAGTGTGCCATTTTGGATGCAAGCCCTATCTGTCCAGGAGACGTTTGTTTGACGATTGTCTCATAAATAATGAGGTATCTGTCTGCTGTAATTCACATTTGTCTTCTACAGGAATAATCTAGGATAAACAAAATGGGTACCTGTAATATGAAAGTGTTGAGGAAAATCCTGCAGTCCCTTACAGCGCTATTGCCAGTGAGGTATTTAGTTCCCTTGTTTTGATACATTTATCAAACGGTTAGCGTGCCTATATTCTAGTCAAGTTTGAAGACAGTGGATCATGTTGATATTAATTCATGACAAGCATGTTCTTTTAGTAGACTGTCTTCATTGTTATTTGGAGGGTGAGACTCAGCAGCGTTATCTGGCTTTCTACCATTTTTGAGAAATATATATATATATATATATATATATATATATATATATATATATATATATATATATACTGATGTGTATCTGCATGAGTTTTTCTGTGATATGTCAGATGAAAGCAGTCCAACGACGTAGCCTCACTCACAAATGATCAAGCTCTGTGTGTGTGAGTCATTTTGCATGAGAAAAGGATCCTATAGATTGTGCAGTGCTCTCCAACCCTGTTCCCGGAGAGCTACCCTCCTGTAGGTTTTCACTCCAACCATGTTCCCGGAGAGATACCCTCCTGTAGTAGGTTTTCACTCCAACCCCAGTTGAAACTAACCTGATTCAGCTCATCAACGAGCAATTTTTTAAAAATCCGGCGTGCTAGATTAGGGTTGGAGTGAACGTACAGAACGGTAGCTAGATTAGGGTTGGCGTGAACCTAAAGAACAGTAGCTCTCCAGAAACAGGGTTTGAGAGTCCTGGTCTAGTGACTCTAGTCTGTTACCTTCTCCTATTCATTTGTCTGCAGTCAGATGATGTAAAATAATATAAACTCAGCAAAAAATGAAACGTCCTCACTGTCAACTGCATTTATTTTCAGCAAACTTAACATGTAAATATTTGTATGAACATAAGATTCAACCACTGAGACATAAACTGAACAAGTTCCACAGACATGTGACTAACAGAAGTTGAATAACATGTCCCTGAACACAGGGACACGTTTGTATCTGGTGTGGCTACCAGCTGCATTAAGTACTGCAGTGCATCTCCTCATGACCTGCACCAGATTTGCCGGTTGTTGCTGTGAGATGTTGCCCCACTCCTCCACCAAGGCACCTGCAAGTTCCCAGACATTTCTGGGGGGAATGGCCCTAGCCCTCACCCTCTCATCCAACAGGTCCCAGACGTGCTCAATGGGATTGAGATCCGGGCTCTTCCCTGGCCATGGCAGAACACTGACATTCCTGTCCTGCAAGAAATCCCGCACAGGACGAGCAGTATGGCTGGTGACATTGTCATGCTGGAGGGTCATGTCAGGATGAGCCTGCAGGAAGGGTACCACATGAGGGAGGAGGATGTCTTCCCTGTAACGCACAGCATTGAGATTGCCTGCAATGACAACAAGCTCAGTCCGATGATGCTGTGACACACCACCCCAGACCATGACGACCCTCCACCTCCAAATCAATCCCGCTCCAGAGTACAGGCCTCGGTGTAATGCTCATTCCTTCGACGATGAACGCGAATCCAACCATCACCCCTGGTGAGACAAAACCGCGACTCGTCAATGAAGAGCACTTTTTGCCAGTCCTGTCTGGTCTAGCGACGGTGGGTTTGTGCCCATAGGCGACGTTGTTCCCTGCGATGTCTGGTGAGGACCTGCCTTACAACAGGCCTACAAGCCCTCAGTCCAGCCTCTCCCAGCCTATTGCGGACAGTCTGAGCACTGATGGAGGGATTGTGCGTTCATGGTGTAACTCGGGCAGATGTTGTTGCCATCCTGTACCTGTCCCGCAGGTGTGATGTTCGGATGTATCGATCCTGTTCAGGTGTTACATGCGAGGACAATCAGCTGTTTATTTCCCTGGCCACATCTGCAGTCCTCATGCCTCCTTGCAGCATGCCTAAGGCACGTTCACGCACATGAGCAGGGACCCTGGGCATCTTTCTTTTGGTGTTTTTCATAGTCTGTAGAAAGGCCTCTTTTTAGTGTCCTAAGTTTTCATAACTGACCTTAATTGTCTGTAAGCTTAGTGTCTTAACTACCGTTCCACAGGTGCATGTTAAGCATGGTAAACAGTGTTTAAACCCTTTACAATTAAGATCTGACATTATTTCTATTTTTACCAATTATCGTTGAAAGGCAGGGTCCTGAAAAAGGGGCATTTATTTTTTGCTGAGTTTACTAGGCCCATACGTTCATTAAATATCCCTTTCCTTTGCTATATACAGTTGAAGTTGGAAGTTTACATAAACCTAGGTTGGAGTCCATTAAAACTCTTTTTTTTCAACCACTCCACAAATTTGTTAACGAACTATAGTTTTGTCAAGTCGGTTAGGACATCTACTTTGCATGACAAGTCATTTTTCCAAAAATAGTTTACAGATAGATTATTTCACTTATAATTCACTGTATCACAATTCCAGTGGGTCAGAAGTTTACACTAAGTTGACTGTGCCTTTAAACAGCTTGGAAAATTCCAGAAAATAATGTCATGGCTTTAGAAACTTCTGATGGGCTAATTGACATCATTTGAGTCAATTGGCGGTGTACCTGTGGATGTATTTCAAGGCCTACCTTCAAACTCAGTGCCTCTTTGCTTGACATCATGGGAAAATCAAAAGAAGTCAGCCAAGACCTAAGACAAAAATGGTTCATCCTTGGGAGTAATTTCCAAACGCCTGAAGGTACCACGTTCATCTATACAAACAATAGTATACAAGTATAAACACCATGGGACCACGCAGCCGTCATACTGCTCAGGAAGTAGACGCGTTCCGTCTCCTAGAGATGAACGTACTTTGGTGAGAAAAGTGCAAATCAATCCCAGAACAAAAGCAAAGGACCTTGTGAAGATGCTGGAGGAAACAGGTACAAAAGTATTTATATCCACAGTAAAACAAGTCCTATATCGACACAACCTGAAACGCCGCTCAGCAAGGAAGAAGCCACTGCTCCAAAACCGCCATAAAAAAAAGCCAGACTACGATTTGCAACTACACATGGGGACAAAGATCCTACTTTTTGGATAAATGTATTCTGGTCTGATGAAACAAAAATAGAACTGTTTGGCCGTAATGACCATCGTTATGTTTGGAGGAAAGAGGGGGATGCTTGGAAGGCGAAGAACACCATCCCAGCTGTGAAGCATGGGGGTGGCAGCATCATGTTGTGGGGGTGTTTTGCTGCAGGAGAGACTGGTGCACTTCACCAAATAGATGGTATCATGAGGAGGGGAATTAAGTGGATATATTGAAGCAAGATCAAGGCATCAGTCAGAAACTTTAAGCTTGGTCGCAAATGAGTCTTCCAAATGGACAATGACCCCAAGCATACTTCCAAAGTTGTGGCAAAATGGCTTAAGGACAACAATGTCAAGGTATTGGAGTGGCCATCACATCGCCCTGACCTCGATCCCATAGAACATTTGTGGGTAGAACTGAAAAGGCATGTGCGAACAAGGAGGCCTACAAACCTGACTCGGTTACACCAGCCCTGTCAGGAGGAATGGGCCAAAATTCACCCAACCTATTGTGGGAAGCTTGTGGAAGGCTACCCAAAACGTTTGACCCAAGCTAAACAATTTAAAGGCAATGCTACCAAATACTAATTGAGTGTATGTAAACTTCTGACCCACTGAGAATGTGATGAAAGAAATGAAAGCTGAAATAAATCATTCTCTCTACTATTATTCTGACATTTCACAGTCTTAAAATGAAGTGGTGATGCTAACTGACCTAAGACAGGTAATTTCTACTAGGATTAAATGTCAGGAATTTTGAAATAACTGAGTTAATGTATTTGGCTAATGGTGTATGTAAACGTCCGACTTCAACTGTATCAAATGGCATCCTATTTCCTATAGATTGTACTACAGGGCTCTGGTCAACTAGAGGGGTGGTCAAATATAGTGGACTATATAGAGAATAGGGTGCTCAAAAGTCCACTACGGAGGAAATAGTGTTCAATTTGGGACGTATACTATTTTTCGTTTAGGGACCAACTGAAATATCTTTGGGAGACATAGTAGTTTAAATCAAGCTAGCGTATTTCTATGCAGTGAACTGGGTGTTGGGGTACAGGGGAATTAATAAATACTGAAAAGAGTTGCACATTGCAAATTGATTGTTAAAATGAAAGTTCAAGTTTTGTTTTTCTAATTGTGTTTTGTATTTTATGAGTGTTGATATTCAAAAATAATGTGTTTTACATTTTAATACTTGAATAAAAAACGTTTTGTTCTGTTTGGTATTCATTGTGTATTATTTATTACTATATAAATAGCATCACATTGTAAATATACTGCATTTATGAATGTTTTTCACCCTGTTGTACAGCTGAAGTTATAGCAAGACCCTTTGCTCAGTACTTTGTTGAGGCAGCGATTACAGTCTTGACTCTTGGGTATGACGCTACAAGCTTGGCACACCTGTATTTGGGGAGTTTCTCCCATTCTTCTCTGCAGATCCTCTCAAGCTCTGTCAGGCTGGGGAGCGTCGCTGCACATCTATTTTCAGGTCTCTCCAGAGATGTTCTATTGGGTTCAAGTCTGGGCTTTGGCTGGGACACTCAATGACATTGAGACATCCACTCCTGTGTTGTCTTGGCTATGTGCTTAGGGTCGTTGTCCTGTTGGAAGGTGAACCTTCGCCCCAGTTTGAGGTCCGAAGCGCTCTGGAGCAGATTTTCATCAAGGATCTCTGTACTTTGCTCTTCATCTTTCCCTCGATCCTGAGGAGTCTCCCAGTCCCTGGCGCTGCAAAACATCCCCACAGCATGATGCTGCCAGCACCATGCTTCACCATAGCTATGGAGCCAGGTTTCCGCCAGACGTGACACTTGGCATTCAGTCCAAAGAGTTCAATCTTGGAATCATCAGACCAGAGAATCTTGTTTCTCAGCATCTGAAAGTCTTTAGGTGCCTTTTGGCAAACTCCAAGCGGGCTGTCGTGTGCCTTTTACTGAGGAGTGGCTTCCATCTAGCCACTCTACCATAAAGGCCTGATTGGTGGAGTGCTGCAGAGATGGTTGTCCTTCTGGAAGGTTCTCCCTTCTCCACAGAGAAGGTCTGGAGCTCTGTCAGAATGACCATCAGGTTCTTGTTCACCTCCCTGACCAAGGCCCTTCTCCCTCATTTGTTCAGATTGAACAGGGGGCCAGCTCTAGGAAGAGTCTTGATGGTTCCTAACTACTTCCATTTAGGAATGATGGAGGCCACTGTTCTTGGGGATCTTTTACTGCTGCCAACGTTTTTAGATACCCTTCCCCAGATCTGTGCCGTGGCACAATCCAGAGCTCTATGGACAATTTGTGCTTTGGGGGAGATCTTCGTGGGCAATACTCGGGCTTGTCTCAGGATAGTAACTAGGTGGTTGAAGATATCCCTCTAGTGGTGTGAGGGCTGTGCTTTGGCCAAGTGGGTGGGGTTATATCCTCCTTGTTTGCCCTGTCCGAGGGTATCGTCGGACCGGGCCACAGTGTCTCCCGACCCCTCCTGTCTCAGCCTCCAGTGTTTATGCTGCAGTAATTTATGTGTCGGGGGGGCTAGGTGTCCGGTGTCCTGTGTGAATTTAAGTGTGATCTCTCTAATTCTCTTTGTATCTCTCGTTCTCTCTTAGGACCTGTGCCTTAGGACTACCTGGCCTGATGACTCCTTGCTGTGCCCAGTCCACCTGGTCATGCTGCTGCTCCAGTTTCAACTGTTCTGCCTGCGGCTATGGAAACCTGACCTGTTCACCAGACGTGCTACCTGTCCCAGACCTGCTGTTTTCAACTCTAGAGACAGCAGGTGCGGTAGAGATACACTGAATGATCGGTTATGAAAAGCCAACTGACATTTACTCCTGAGGTGCTGACCTGTTGCACCCTCGACAACCACTGTGATCATTATGATTTGACCCTGCTGGGCATCTATGAACATTTGAACATCTTGGCCATGTTCTGTTATGATCTCTACCCGGCACAGCCGGAAGAGGACTGGCCACCCATCATAGCCTGGTTCCTCTCTAGGTTTCCTCCTAGGTTCCTGCCTTTCAAAGGGTGTTTTTTGTAGCCATCGTGCTTCTACACCTGCATTGCTTGTTGTTTGGGGTTTTAGGCTGGGTTTCTGTACAGCACTTTGTGACACCAGCTGATGTAAGAAGGGCTTTATAAATACATTTGATTGATTGAATTATTTTGATCTCGTGGCTTGGTTGTTGCTCTGACATGCACTGTCAACTGTGGGACCTTTTATAGACAGGTGTGTGCCTTTCTAAATCATGTCCAATCAATTGAATTTACCACAGGGGGACTCCAAGTTGTAGAAACATCTCAAGGATGATCAATGGATCATCTCAATTATATGACTGTTTATTGAGCAGTCAATAAAATCTGTTAATTATTGAACAAGCATTTCGCTACAATAACTTTGGCTAAACACGTGTATGGGACTTTATTTTACTTGTGTCAATGTACAGAATGTCCTGCTTATAACAGAATCCACACCTCCATGCCATTCTCCAACTCCCCACCAGAGGGCGATACTCTGCAAAATAACAGCAGCGTGCTTGGTAAGCAGCTTCAGCAGCACCAAACCCTCTACAACACAATACAACATTCCCACACCCCAGTCTCCATAGTCTAAAGTGACAGAGAAGAGCACAGCATCTGCCTTGGAGAGTATTGTATGAGTAATGTTTTTCTATGGGGCTCAGGGCAGCGTTGGCATTAGCATCTGTATTATGAGACCCCCCCCCCCCCCCCCACACACATTCAGGGTTACAAAATTCCAATAACTTTCCCAGAATTCCCTGGTATTCCAGAAATCCCGGTTGGACGGTTCCCAGAAACAGGAATGACTAAGCAGGAAAACCGGGAATAGAAACCAGGATTTCTGGAAAAGTTACTGTAACCTCTGCCCCATATACAGTGAAGTCCATAAGTATTTGGACAGCGACACAATTTGTATCATTTTGTCTCTGTACGCCACAATGGATTTGAAAGGATACAATCAAGATGTGCTTTAAGTGTAGACTTTAATATAAGGCTTGTGTCTACTTTAATATAAGGCTTGTGTCTACTTTAATATAAGGCTTGTGTCTACTTTAATATAAGGCTTGTGTCTACTTTAATATAAGGGTTGTGTCTACATTATTGTCTGAACCGTGTAGGAATTACAACATTTTTATACACCCCCCCCCCCCCCCCTCAAAAGTAATTGGACAAACTAACAATCATAAATTAAATTGTGAGTTTTAATACTTGGTTGCAAATCCTTAGCAGTCAACAACTGCCTGAAGTCTGGAACCCATAGACATCACCAGATGTTGAGTTTCTTCCCTGGTGATGCTCTGCCTTTACTGCAGCTGTCTTCAGTTCCTGTGTCACGTTCGCTGGAATAATTATCGGACCAAACTGCAGCGTGATATGGTTTCCACATAATATTTATTTGAAAACGCACAAAATAACAAAGAAGGAACGGAACAAACAACGAACCGTGACGACAGAGGTGCTACGTGCACTAACTCAAAACAATATCCCATAAAACACAGGTGGGAAAAATGCTACTTAAATATGATCCCCAATTAGAGACAACGATAGCCAGCTGCCTCTAATTGGGAATCATACCAAACACCAAGATAGAAAAACTAAACTAGAACCCCACATAGAAAATAATAACTAGAACCCCCCAGTTACGCCCTGACCTACTACACCATAGAAAAACCAAAGGCTCTCTATGGTCAGCGTGTGACATCCTGCTTGTTCTTGGGGAGTTTTGCCTTCAGCAAGTGAAATGCATATGCTGTGGTAGACTGCTTGTAACGTGTACGCTGGGAGTCGGGAAGCAAGTACAGAGAGTGAATGTAATAATAAATGGAACAACACAAGAACCACGAGTAGCGTACAGACATAAACCCAGAAACAGAATCAATAACGTCTGGGGAAAGAACCAAAGGGAGTGACAGATATAGGGGAGGTCATCAGGAAGGTGATGGAGTCCAGGTGCGCCTCATGAAGTGCAGGTGCGCCCGTAACGATGGTGGCAGGTGAGCGTAACGATGGTGGCAGGTGGGCGTAACGATGGTGGCAGGTGGGCGTAACGATGGTGGCAGGTGGGCGTAACGATGGTGGCAGGTGGGCGTAACGATGGTGGCAGGTGGGCGTAACGATGGTGGCAGGTGGGCGTAACGATGGTGGCAGGTAGGTGTAACGATGGTGGCAGGTGGGCGTAACGATGGTGGCAGGTGCGAGTAACGATGGTGGCAGGTAGGTGTAACGATGGTGGCAGGTGTGCGTAACGATGGTGGCAGGTGTGCGTAACGATGGTGGCAGGTGTGCGTAACGATGGTGGCAGGTGTGCGTAACGATGGTGGCAGGTGCGCGTAACGATGGTGGCAGGTGCGCGTAACGATGGTGGCAGGTGCGCGTAATGATGGTGGCAGGTGCGCGTAACGATGGTGGCAGGTGCGCGTAACGATGGTGGCAGGTGGGCGTAACGATGGTGGCAGGTGGGCGTAACGATGGTGGCAGGTGTGCGTAACGATGGTGGCAGGTGTGCGTAACGATGGTGGCAGGTGCGCGTAACGATGGTGGCAGGTGCGCGTAATGATGGTGGCAGGTGCGCGTAACGATGGTGGCAGGTGCGCGTAACGATGGTGGCAGGTGGGCGTAACGATGGTGGCAGGTGGGCGTAACGATGGTGGCAGGTGGGCGTAACGATGGTGGCAGGTGGGCGTAACGATGGTGGCAGGTAGGTGTAACGATGGTGGCAGGTGGGCGTAACGATGGTGGCAGGTGCGAGTAACGATGGTGGCAGGTAGGTGTAACGATGGTGGCAGGTGTGCGTAACGATGGTGGCAGGTGTGCGTAACGATGGTGGCAGGTGTGCGTAACGATGGTGGCAGGTGCGCGTAACGATGGTGGCAGGTGCGCGTAACGATGGTGGCAGGTGCGCGTAATGATGGTGGCAGGTGCGCGTAACGATGGTGGCAGGTGCGCGTAACGATGGTGGCAGGTGGGCGTAACGATGGTGGCAGGTGGGCGTAACGATGGTGGCAGGTGTGCGTAACGATGGTGGCAGGTGTGCGTAACGATGGTGGCAGGTGCGCGTAACGATGGTGGCAGGTGCGCGTAATGATGGTGGCAGGTGCGCGTAACGATGGTGGCAGGTGCGCGTAACGATGGTGGCAGGTGGGCGTAACGATGGTGGCAGGTGGGCGTAACGATGGTGGCAGGTGCGCGTAACGATGGTGGCAGGTATGCGTAACGATGGTGGCAGGTGTGCGTAACGATGGTGGCAGGTGTGCGTAACGATGGTGGCAGGTGTGCGTAACGATGGTGGCAGGTGCGCGTAACGATGGTGGCAGGTAGGTGTAACGATGGTGGCAGGTGTGCGTAACGATGGTGGCAGGTGTGCGTAACGATGATTATGTATATATTATGTATCACTATGGACACCCCCTTCTAATGTCATAATATTATGTATCACTATGGACACCCCCTTCTAATGTCATAATATTATGTATCACTACGGACACCCCCTTCTAATGTCATAATATTATGTATCACTACGGACACCCCCTTCTAATGTCATAATATTATGTATCACTACGGACACCCCCTTCTAATGTCATAATATTATGTATCACTATGGACACCCCCTTCTAATGTCATAATATTATGTATCACTATGGACACCCCCTTCTAATGTCATAATATTATGTATCACTATGGACACCCCCTTCTAATGTCATAATATTATGTATCACTATGGACACCCCCTTCTAATGTCATAATATTATGTATCACTATGGACACCCCCTTCTAATGTCATAATATTATGTATCACTATGGACACCCCCTTCTAATGTCATAATATTATGTATCACTATGGACACCCCCTTCTAATGTCAAAATATTATGTATCACTATGGACACCCCCTTCTAATGTCATAATATTATGTATCACTATGGACACCCCCTTCTAATGTCATAATATTGTGTATCACTATGGACACCCCCTTCTAATGTCATAATATTGTGTATCACTATGGACACCCCCTTCTAATGTCCTAATATTGTGTATCACTATGGACACCCCCTTCTAATGTCATAATATTGTGTATCACTATGGACACCCCCTTCTAATGTCCTAATATTGTGTATCACTATGGACACCCCCTTCTAATGTCATAATATTGTGTATCACTATGGACACCCCCTTCTAATGTCATAATATTATGTATCACTATGGACACCCCCTTCTAATGTCATAATATTATATATCACTACGGAGATTGTCCCATGCAGTGGACAAGCTTCCAATGAGCAGACAAGCAGTTTGTTGACAGGCAGACTGATTAGATTACTGTGGCTGTGTGAGGAATAATTCATTTCAGACCAGGGAGAAAGTGTTGTTGTAATAGAAGTGATTTGAGTCATTTAGCAACACCTCTAAACATCGGTCCCACGGCAGTCTCAGTAAAAATTTGTCAGTTACCAAGATAACTGGGTAGCCTAGTGGTTAGAGCATGGACTAGTAACCGGAAGGTTGCAAGTTCAAATCCCCGAGCTGACCAGGTACAAATCTGCCGTTCTGCCCCTGAACAGGCAGTTAAGTTAACCCACTGTTCCTAGGCCATCATTGAAAATAAGAATTTGTTCTTAACTGACTTGCCTCTCCTCACCCCTCTAAATAAAGGTAAAATTAAAAATTAAAAAATAATTATATAATCTATCTGAGCTGAGCTATTCATACAGTCACCAGACAGGTCGGAGATGACTGGGGTCAGTGTGACAGTTCAGAGCCTGTTCCTGCGTCAGTACCACCCAGCTGGCAGGTTTGATGCCGGTGGGGGGACACAGCACAGAAGGGTGTGTTACAGTAGGGCTCTCTCCAGCTCTCACCACTGAGCTCTTTAATTAGACTAGGCCAGGCTGTGGGGAGAGGACAGCCCTGGCACTCTGTCTGCAAGCCTGCCTGATATCCTCTCTCACCCCCTTCCTCCCTCTATCTGCTTTGTCTCCTCCTCATCCTCAGAGCTGTTGCAGCACTCCAGACAGATATCACTGTGTTGCAGCACCCCAGACAGATATCACTGTGTTGCAGCATCCCAGACAGAAATCACTGTGTTGCAGCACCCCAGACAGATATCACTGTGTTGCAGCACCCCAGACAGATATCACTGTGTTGCAGCATCCCAGACAGATATCACTGTGTTGCAGCACCCCAGACAGATATCACTGTGTTGCAGCACCCCAGACAGATATCACTGTGTTGCAGCACCCCAGACAGATATCACTGTGTTGCAGCACCCCAGACAGATATCACTGTGTTGCAGCACCCCAGACAGATATCACTGTGTTGCAGCACCCCAGACAGATATCACTGTGTTGCAGCACCCCAGACAGATATCACTGTGTTGCAGCACCCCAGACAGATATCACTGTGTTGCAGCACCCCAGACAGATATCACTGTGTTGCAGCACCCCAGACAGATATCACTGTGTTGCAGCACCCCAGACAGATATCACTGTGTTGCAGCACCCCAGACAGATATCACTGTGTTGCAGCACCCCAGACAGATATCACGGTGTTGCAGCACCCCAGACAGATCTCACTGTGTTGCAGCACCCCAGACAGATATCACTGTGTTGCAGCACCCCAGACAGGTATCACTGTGTTGCAGCACCCCAGACAGACATGCCAACTGTAAATCTACAATCATAGCAGTGTGATAGAAACAAGATGTATTGGGCTGTAAAAGTCAGATGTCAATAGGAGGATGAATACTGTGTGACTCATACGAACAAAGGCAGATTGGCTTGGCTCAACAGAGCCATAAAACCAGGAGGGGAAAGAATTGTTGACAGATCAGTAAATTGGCTAGCTGTGACGGAGGGGGTTCGGTGAACCACACTCATACGATGAGTAACATTGCCTGAGACCTGGCTAATGGCTTATGATAACTCCCCAAGCTAATGTAATACCTAGGTTTTAGCTCCACGGGCTAACACAGTCTTGTAGCAGAGACAGGCTGGAGACGGATTTGAACCCAGTTTCCTAGTCACTAGGGAGGAGGGTTATTATATTAATTGACCTTTGTTTACAGCAAGTTGTCTTAAGTGGATAACCTTTATGATGTTAAATGTAACGTCTGTCTCTGGAATGATCAGGTGATACTTCTGAGTTCTGACTCGACCCCTGGCAGCATCTGGTCCCCTACAAGGGGTCTTGGCTCCCCCAAACTTTCTCTGCTCAACCAAACAAATAGCATACAATACACCTCTGTCTTGGCCCCTCCTATAAGCCATTCATTATCCCACTATCTCTAGAGTTGTATTTTATTTGCTCATCCATTCAAACAGCATGGACTACAATCTCAAAGAATTAACATCTGCTGATTGGCTCAAATAGCATGGAATATAATCTCAAAGAATTAACATCTGCTGATTGGCTCAAATAGCATGGACTACAATCTCAAATAATTAACATCTGCTGATTGGCTCAAACAGCATGGACTACAACCTCACAGAATTAACATCTGCTGATTGGCTCAAATAGCATGGAATACAGCCTCAAAGAATTAACATCTGCTGATTGGCTCAAACAGCATGGACTACAATCTCAAAGAATTAACATCTGCTGATTGGCTCAAATAGCATGGAATATAATCTCAAAGAATTAACATCTGCTGATTGGCTCAAATAGCATGGACTACAATCTCAAATAATTAACATCTGCTGATTGGCTCAAACAGCATGGACTACAACCTCACAGAATTAACATCTGCTGATTGGCTCAAACAGCATGGACTACAACCTCACAGAATTAACATCTGCTGATTGGCTCAAATAGCATGGAATACAGCCTCAAAGAATTAACATCTGCTGATTGGCTCAAACAGCATGGACTACAACCTCACAGAATTAACATCTGCTGATTGGCTCAAACAGCATGGAAAACAGCCTCACAGAATTAACATCTGCTGATTGGCTCAAACAGCATGGACTACAATACCAGCATCCTGGATTCAGACATGAGTCATTGCTCCTATAGCTTCTCTCACGAGCTCACTATCTCAACTATCTAGATAGTCAAACAACACAGGACACACCTATGTGTACCAATAAACCAGCATCCTGGATACAGATATGGATCAAAATGTCATTTGTTAGCGATTATAGTCAATTACTAGGTGCAAAAAACAAAATAAGTTTTTTTTTCATCAATGGATTTGGAAGATTCAACTGTGACAAACTAAGGGCCAGTTCCCAGTGGGTGTGAGTTATTGCTCCTATAGCTTCTCTCACAAGCTCACTATCTCAACTACTACTCAACTACTACTATATTCCCAGTGGGTGTGAGTTATTGCTCCTATAGCTTCTCTCACGAGCTCACTATCTCAACTACTACTCAACTACTACTATGTTCCCAGTGGGTGTCAGTTATTGCTCCTATAGCTTCTCTCAACTACTACTATGTTCCCAGTGGGTGTGAGTTATTGAGATGAAGCCAGGAGGGTTTTAGGTGTTGAGCTCAATTAGATCCGACTTGTGAAATTCCACTTCATTTGCTGTCAGATAGACAAACAATACTAAGATCACAACTCCATGATACACAAACCCCCTGGATCACAGGGCTTCGAAGCATATCACAAAGAGGCAATGCAAATGGAATCTATTGGGAAGAGTCAACAGAACCTCATGACTAACCTAACATTGGTTGCTCTTATGTTAGGTTAGTGAAGTTGACAATTAAAGTTAAATAGATGGATGACAAGTCAAGGATTGGAGCTCAAACTACTCGTTGAAAAAATATCTATAAAAATATGATGATGGTTCATTAATTCCCAAACGTCTTCTCTGGGACCACCAGCCCTAAACTGGCATACCTGATTCCATTAGGCAACTATCACCAAGCCCTTGACTAATGGAATCAGTTGTGCCAGTTCCGGGCTACAACAAAATTATGTGAAATGTCTGGTGGTCCCCGAGAAGAGGGTTGGGAAGTGATGGTTTAGATTACTTTGAAAACTTAATCACTGTCATTATTTCTGCAGACTAATTAGATGTAGTCCATCCCACAACTCTGCCCAGTGATTTGAGCCTGTGGTTCTGATGAAAGCAGACTAATTATCTAACAGTGGAAATCGTCTGATGGCTACTGTCCTCAGCCCTGATGCCTAGAAAAAAGGGTTCCAAATGGGTTCTTTGGCTGTCCTCATAGGATAACCCTTTTTTGTTTCAGGTAGAACCCTTCTGGGTTCCAACTAGAACCCTCTGTGGAAAGGGTTCTTCGTGGAACCCAAAAGAGTTCTACCTGGAACCAAAAAGGGTTATTCAAAGGGTTCTCCTATTGGGACAGCCAAATAACCCTTTTAAGGTTCTAGATAGCACCTTTTTTTCTAAGAGTTCTTTGATCCATGGATCTTGCAGAGTTAAGTCAATCTAATGATTTAATTGGTGACCTTAAAGCCTAGATCTAGAGCAACAGACCAGACCATACTGAATGTCCTGAGGAATAATATGCCAACTTGATTTAATGACTGACCAACATACTAATACAGTAGCCTGCATATATTATTTGAGTGTAATGAAATGCAAATGAACAGGTAGGCTAAAATAGCTGCCATTGGAAATAGTGAGGTTTAGGGTTACAAAGTTTGTGTGTTTTCTTTCAGATTTGTGTTGGACTTGGATCTCTCCAAATCAAATCAAATCAAATCAAATTTATTTATATAGCCCTTCGTACATCAGCTGATATCTCAAAGTGCTGTACAGAAACCCAGCCTAAAACCCCAAACAGCAAGCAATGCAGGTGGAGAAGCACGGTGGCTAGGAAAAACTCCCTAGAAAGGCCAATACCTAGGAAGAAACCTAGAGAGGAACCAGGCTATGTGGGGTGGCCAGTCCTCTTCTGGCTGTGCCGGGTGGAGATTATAACAGAACATGGTCAAGATGTTCAATGTTCATAAATGACCAGCATGGTCGAATAATAATAAGGCAGAACAGTTGAAACTAGAGCAGCAGCACAGTCAGGTGGAAGTTGAAACTGGAGCAGCAGCATGGCCAGGTAGACTGGGGACAGCAAGGAGTCATCATGTCAGGTAGTCCTGGGGCATGGTCCTAGGGCTCAGGTCAGTTGAAACTGGAACAGCAGCATGGCCAGGTGGACTGGGGACAGCAAGGAGTCATCATGTCAGGTAGTCCTGGGGCATGGTCCTAGGGCTCAGGTCCTCCGAGAGAGAGAAAGAAAGAGAGAAGGAGAGAATTAGAGAACGCACACTTAGATTCACACAGGACACCGAATAGGACAGGAGAAGTACTCCAGATATAACAAACTGACCCCAGCCCCCCGACACATAAACTACTGCAGCATAAATACTGGAGGCTGAGACAGCACGTATTGCCATCTTGACTTGAAGCCCTAGAGAAAAACTGTCTCATAAACAAAGTCATAATAATTTTATGTGGATTATTTAGGTTTAAAATTGTATTTCTATAACTACCTGGCATAAGGCAATATAACCCATTTAATTTCAGCGGTCAGGGACAATAGAACTCTGCGGCTGTGAAAGAAATACAAGAGAGTCAGGATAACCGCGCGCCCATTGGCTGTTGGAGCGCACTATAAAGAGACGCAGTATTGACTGTCATTACATCAAATGCAAGCATCCTTCTAGGACTAGACCACACTTCAGAATAGGCTACGGTACTCTACCGCTAACAAGGACGTTTTTCTTTTGGATTTCGCGTTTTTACTATTTTTCTTTAATAAAGACTTGTGTTCTTGACTGTTACAAATATGAAGGAAAGGAGAAATCCACAACCGTTGGTGGTGAGATGTAAACTGGTTCTTGTTGGGGATGTTCAATGCGGAAAAACTGCGATGTTGCAAGTCCTCGCGAAGGATTGTTATCCAGAGGTATAAGAATATTTGTTCTCCTGTTGCAATACTATCATTTTAAGATACACATTATATGTGTTCTGCAAAGATTCCATATTGATTGAGCACATGTTTCTGAGGATTTGATCAGCCTCATAAACGGCTCTTTTAAAAGTTGGGAATAAATTGACGATGGATTCATTTCTGATAGAGCATCATCCGCTTCGGGCCAGGATGCCTGTATCTACGACATGATGCGCATGTCCAATAATTCACAGTTTTCACATCGGATTATATCACATGTTCTACTGTAGGCTTCTGATCATCACCACGTTGAAATGGGTTTTCATCACCACATTGAAAAAGACATATGATCATGCATCATTTTTTTCCATTCATTTTTATTGGGCTAGCCTACTAATTCGTTTACACTCAAATGTTTACTATTGTCGTATTAGAAGACTGTATTTCATTTGAATGTAGATCTGAATTGTGAAAATAAAGTCCATCACGTGTAGCAGGGAGGATATTAACAGACTGCTATGTCATTCCTCTCCTCAGACTTATGTTCCCACAGTGTTTGAGAACTACACAGCGTGTCTGGAACTTGAGGAGCAGCGTGTGGAGCTCAGTCTGTGGGACACGTCAGGTAACTACATCCTCTCCCCCTATATCATCAACCTATATCCACTATCACTAGTGCAGGGGTACTCCAGGCAGAGTAAAACGAACTTGGTGGTACATGACACATTTTGAGAATCACTGATCTATATGAACTGGTCACGGTGGCCTACATTTTACCAAGCTTGTTAGAGCTCTGAGTAAGACCTTGTTGAGGGGCCCTGATGGCAGGTTTGCACACTCTTGGCATTCTCTCAACCAGCTTCACCTGGAATGCTTTTCCAACAGTCTTGAAGGAGTTCCCACATATGCTTAAGTAATGTAAATGAGATATTTATGCATTTAATTTTCAATATATATTTGCTAAAATTTCTAAAATCCCCCCCCACCATAACACCTCCTCCTCCATGCTTTATGGTGGGAACCACACATGCGGAGATCATATGTTTCAACCACACCGCGTCTCACAAAGACACGGTGGTCGGAACCAAAAATCTTCAATTTGGACTCCAGACCAAAGAACACATTTCCACAGGTCTTTTGTCCAGTGCTCGTGTTTCTTGACCCAAGCAAGTCTCTTCTTATTATTGGTGTCCTTTAGTAGTGGTTTCTTTGCAGCAATTTGACCATGAAAGCCTGATTCACGTAGTCTCCTCTGAACAGCTGATGTTGAGATGCGTCTGTTACTTGAACTCAGTGAGCAATTTCTGAGGCAGGTAACTCTAATGAACTTATCCTCTGCAGCAGAGGTAACTCTGAGTCTCCCATTCCTGTGGCAGTCCTCATGAGAGCCAGTTTCATAATTTGCGACTGCACTTGAAGAAACTTGAAAAGTTCTTGACATTTTCCAGATTGACTGACCTTCATGTGTTAAAGTAATGATGGACTGTCGTTTCACTTAGCTTATTTGAGCTGTTCTTGCCATAATTTGGACTTGGTCTTTTATCAAAGAGGGCTATCTTCTGTATACCACCCCAACCTTGTCACAACACAACTGAATGGCTCAAACGCATTAAGGGACGAATTTCCACAAATTAACTTTTAAGAAGGCACACCTGTTAATTGAAATGCGTTCCAGGTGACTACCTCATGAAGCTGGTTGAGAGATTGCCAAGAGTGTGCAAAGCTGTCATCAAGGCAAAGGGTGGCTACTTTTTCCTGTGTTGTTCTGTACATTACATTGTAAATAAATTAGCTTGGTTATGTCTGGTGACATTGTCGGCTAGTGTGGTATACACTGAGTGTACAAAACATTAATAACATCTGCTCTTTCCATGACATAGACTGACCAGGTGAATCCAGGTGAAAGCTATGATCCCTTAATGATGCCACTTGTTAAATCCACTTCAGTCAGTGTAGAACAGTGGTTCCCAAACTTTTTATAGTCCTGTACTCCTTCAAACATTCAACCTCCAGCTGTGTACCCCCTCTAACACCAGGGTCAGCGCACTCTCAAATATTGTTTTTTGCCTCATTGTAAGCCTGCCTACACACTATACGATACATTTATTAAACATAAGAATGAGTGTGAGTTTTTGTCACAACCCGGCTCGTGGGAAGTGACAAAGAGCTCTTATAGAACCAGGGCACAAATAATAACATAATAATAATCAATAATGTTGCTCTTTATTTAACCATCTTACATATAAAACCTTATTTGTTCATCGAAAATTGTAAATAACTCACCACAGGTTAATGAGAAGGGTGTGAATAACTCACCACAGGTTAATGAGAAGGGTGTGAATAACTCACCACAGGTTAATGAGAAGAGGGTGTGCTTGAAAGGATGCACATAACTCTGCAATGTTGGGTTATATTGGAGAGATTCTCAGTCTTAAATCCTTTCCACACACAGTCTGTGCCTGTATTTAGTTTTCATGCTAGTGAGTGCTGAGAATGCCCTCTCATGTAGGTATGTGGTTGTAAAGGGCATCACTGCAATTTGCCAAGGCAGGATACTCTGAGAGCTGCCCAATCCAGAAATCTGGCAGTGGCTTCTGATTAAATTAAATTTTTACAGAACCGCTTGTTGCAATTTTGATGAGGCTCTCTTGTTCAGATATCGGTAAGTGGACTGGAGGCAGGGCATGAAAGAATCCAGTTGTTTGTGTAATCCGTTTCAGGAAAGTACCTGTGTAATTGCGCCCCAAACTCACTCAGGTTCTTCTATATATTACATTTGACATTGTCTGTAAGCTTGAGTTCATTTGTACACAAAAACTCATACAATGATGGAAAGACCTGTGTGTTGTCCTTGTTAATGCAGACAGAGAAGAGCTCCAACTTCTTAATCATTGCCTCAATTTTGTCCCGCACATTGAATATAGTTGTGGAGAGTCCCTGTAATCCTAGATTCATATCATTCAGGCGAGAAAAAACATCACCCAGGCAGGCCAGTCGTGTGAGAAACTCGTCATCATGCAAGCAGTCAGACAAGTGAAAATGATGGTCAGTAAAGAAAACTTTAAGCTCGTCTCTCAATAAAAAAAAACGTGTCAATACTTTGCCCCTTTATAACCAACACACTTCTGTATGTTGTAAAAGCGTTACATGGTCACTGCCCGTATCATTGCTTAGTGCAGAAAATACACGAGAGTTCAGGGACCTTGCTTTAACAAAGGTAACCATTTTCAGTGTAGTGTCCAAAACATATTTCAAGCTGTCAGGCATTCCCTTGGCAGCAAGAGCCTCTCGGTGGATGCTGCAGTGTAGCCAAGTGTCGTCGGGAGCAACTGCTTGCATGCGCGTTACCACTCCACTATGTCTCCCTGTCATGGCTTTTGTGCCATCAGTACAGATACCAACACATCTTGACCACCAAAGTCCATTTGATGTCACAAAGCTGTTCAGTACTTTAAAAATATCCTCTCCTGTTGTCCTGGTTTCCAGTGGTTTGCAGAAGAGGATGTTTTCCTTTATTGACCCCCCCTCATAAACGTAACGGACATATACCAGGAGCTGTGCCAGGCCCACCACGTCTCTTGACTCATCCAGCTGTAATGCATAGAATTCACTGGCTTGTATGCGAAGCAGTAATTGTTTCAAAACATCTCCTGCCATGTCACTGATGCATTGTGAAACAATGTTGTTTGATGAAGACATTGTCTGTATAGTTTTTTGGGCCTTTTCCCCGAGCATTGTCCCAGCCATATCCACGGCAGCAGGAAGAATTAAGTCCTCCTCAATAGTATGGGGCTTGCCTGTCCTAGCCATTCAGTAGGTCACCATATAAGACGCTTCTAGCCCTTCTTATTAATGGTATCTGTTGCTTTTATACATGTCTTACTACTCGAAAGTGATCTTTATTCTCACTCAAAAACTCCTATGGCATATTTTTCAAATTGTTATGTTTTGTTTCTAAATGTCTGCACCAGAGCGAAGGTTTCAATGAGTTGTGAGATAGTACTTTTGCACATTTAACACATTGTGTCTGAGGAGAGGCTCCCAAAATAATGTAATTGAACCCAAATCATTGTAGTTCTCATCATGTTTGCACCTCTTCCATGGTCTGACGTCCCTGTCTGTTGTTCGGTGCTTTCCCAGGTAAGGAGGCAGTAGCTTGGTGTTTTCCCAGGTAAGGGGCAGTAGCTTGGTGCTTTCCCAGGTAAGGGGCAGTAGCTTGGTGTTTTCCCAGGTAAGGGGGCAGTAGCTTGGTGTTTTCCCAGGTAAGGGGGCAGTAGCTTGGTGCTTTCCCGGGTAAGGAGGCAGTAGCTTGGTGCTTTCCCAGGTAAGGGGCAGTAGCTTGGTGTTTTCCCAGGTAAGGGGGCAGTAGCTTGGTGCTTTCCCGGGTAAGGCGGCAGTAGCTTGGTGCTTTCCTGGGTAAGGGGGCAGTAGCTTGGTGCTTTCCCAGGTAAGGGGGCAGTAGCTTGGTGCTTACCCAGGTAAGGGGGCAGTAGCTTGGTGCTTTCCCGGGTAAGGAGGCAGTAGCTTGGTGCTTTCCCAGGTAAGGAGGCAGTAGCTTGGTGCTTACCCAGGTAAGGGGGCAGTAGCTTGGTGCTTTCCCGGGTAAGGAGGCAGTAGCTTGGTGCTTACCCAGGTAAGGAGGCAGTAGCTTGGTGCTTTCCCAGGTAAGGGGGCAGTAGCTTGGTGCTTTCCCGGGTAAGGAGGCAGTAGCTTGGTGCTTTCCCGGGTAAGGAGGCAGTAGCCTGGTGCTTTCCCGGGTAAGGGGGCAGTAGCTCTTCCGCTGCATCAGATTCACAACTGTCAGTGTCCATGCTAGCTGGGCTAACAACAAATGTAGAATTACGGATGTTAGCACTGGATGTGCTCGTGGAAGCAGAACAACTTGTGTTGTCGACAGGTGCAGGTGTAGTACTGCTGGTAGTAGCAGTACTACCAGTAGAGCAGGTATGTGTCTCTATGGACGCAGGCCTTACTTTTTTTTTAACCATTTTTCCATCTTCGAGCAAACGGAATGAGCAGCAGCTACGTTTGGCTACATACAGACTGTTAGTGGAATTCCCGCGAGAGAGTAACGATTAATGTGATTGGATGTTAATTATTTGACTAGACTACCCGTATTTGACATTGTGTTGTTATTTCGCTGAACCCTAGATGGTTTAATTTTATTTTTGGCAGTGAAACGAGGCGAGAGAAAAAACTCACCCAAATTAACCCTTTTCAGGACCCTGTCTTTCAAAGATAATTAGTAAAAATCCAAATAACTTCAAAGATCTTCATTGTAAAGCGTTTAAACACTGTTTCCCATGCTTGTTCAATGAACCATAGACAATTAAGGAACATGCACCTGTGGAACAGTTGTTAAGACACTAACAGCTTACAGACGGTAGGATTGGAGGGTGAGGGCTAGGGCCATTCTCCCCAGAAATGTCCAGGAACTTGCAGGTGCCTTGGTGGAAGAGTGGGGTAACATGTCACAGCAAGAACTGGCAAATCTGGTGCAGTCCATGAGGAGGAGATGCACTGCAGTACTTAGTGCAGCTGGTGGCCACACCAGATACTGACTGTTACTTTAGATTTTGACCCCCCCCCTTTGTTCAGGGACACATTTTTCCATTTCTGTTAGTCACATGTCTGTGGAACTTGTTCAGTTTATGTCTCAGTTGTTGAATCTTATGTTCACACAAATATTTACACATGTTAAGTTTGCAGAAAATAAACGCAGTTGACAGTGAGAGGACTTTAGAAATGTTTAGAAATGTGATTTTTAAATGTATTTATTTAGCGTACCCCTGACGGCATGGCGCACACCAGTTATGGAATACCTGGTGTAGATGAAGGTGGGGAGACAGGTTAAAGAAGGTTTTTTAAGCCTTAAGACAATTGAGACATGGATTGTGTCTGTGTGTCATTCAGAGGATAAATTGGCAAGACAAAATATTGATGTGCCTTTGAACGGGGTATTGTAGTAGGTGCCAGGAGCACCGGTTTGTGTCAAGAACTGCAATGCTGTTGGGTTTTTCAGTTTCCCGTGTGTATCAATAATGGTCCATCACCCAAAGGACGTCCAGACAACTTTTTAAATGTTTTATTTATTCGTTATTTTACCAGGTAAGTTGACTGAGAACACGAATACAGGGGAGAGGAGGGGGATGAATGAGCCAATTGTAAACTGGGGATTATTAGGTGACTGTGATGGTTTTGAGGGCCAGATTGGGAATTTAGACAGGACACTGGGGTTAACACCCCTACTCTTACAATAAGTGCCATGGGATCTTTAATGAACTCAGAGAGTCAAGACACCCGTTTAACGTCCCATCCGAACTTCACACAACTGTGGGAAGCATTGGAGTCAACATTGGCCAGCATCCCTGTGGAATCCTTTCAACACCTTGTAGAGTCCATGCCCTGATGAATTGAGGCTGTTCTGAGGGCAAAAGGGGGTGCAACTCAATATTAGGAATGTGTTCCATTGTATATGGTGTACATAACCGTAAGTGGAAAGATATATATATATATTATATCCATTAGATACCAATTGGAAGTACTTTTTAATCAGACTTAACATGATTATCCATCTAAGCCTCTCATTTCTAACCAGATGAAGAGATAAGAGTCATTTTCCGCTGATGCCAAATATAACAAATATAATCAATAAACAAGAGCGAGAGACTCAAGTAACCAAGACGTGTTTGTTTGCGTGTGTGGCTGTGTGACTGTGTGCGTGACGCTGTGTGACTGTGTGCGTGCCGCTGTGTGAGTGCATGTGTGACTGTGTGTGCCTGCATACGTGATAACATGCGTTTCCATGCATGTGTGTGTGCCCCAACATTGTTTTAACAGAGAATTGTGTAGAGCGGTAGCTGGGTAGGTGGGTGGGCAGCAGGACAGCAGTGTGTAAGATGATTGGCAGTTGCGGCCAGCCTTTAAGGAGGGGTGGGAGGAACGCCTGATGCAGATGGAGGATTCCAAGGCTGTTGCTGTGGTAACGGCAGAGGGACTGGAGGTATTACGCTGCGCTGAGTGGAGGGAAGACTAGGGGGTGTGTAGAGGGGGCGAGAAGGGGGAGGCGGAGAGAGAGGGGGGTTGTTGCTTAAGGATTCCGAGTACATGAGTGGGAGCGTCTGCCTGCTCTGCTGATCCCAGCCAGCCAGCCAGCCAGCCTCGCTTTTCTGTTCCACTTGTTTAATCCAGTGATAAAAATATCAATGTGGATTTAGTGTCTTGATTGTCATCTTCTCCCACTCTGAAACACCAATAGGGGAGAGGAGATGGGAGGAGAGGAGGATAAACGAGGAGAGGAGAGGAGAGGAGGATAAACGAGGAGAGGAGAGGAGATGGGAGGAGAGGAGGATGGGGAGGAGCAGCGAGGTGGATAAGGGAGGAGAGGAGAGGAGATGGGTGGAGAGGAGGTTAAGGGAGGAGAGGAGATGATAAGGGAGGAGAGAAGAGAAGGAGGGGAGGAGACGATAGGAGGATAGGGAGGAGAGGAGGAGGATGGGAGAGGAGAGGAGGATAGCTAGGAGATGAGGAGAGGAGGAGATGAGGAGGAGATGAGGAGGAGAGGGAGGAGAGGAGGAGGATAGGGAGGAGATGAGGAGGATAGGGAGGAGAGGAGGAGGATAGGAGATGAGGAGGATAGGAGAGGAGAGAAAAGAGAGAGGGGAAAGAGACAGCAAAGTACAGCTCAGCATGAGAAGTGATACCCCTCAGAGATTACCCCTGGTCTCTGTCCTCTCTTTCTGTCTCTCACTATATGTCTCCTTGTCTCTGTCTCTCTCTCTATCTCACTCAATTCAATTCAATTCAAGGGACTTTATTGGCATGGGAAACATATGTTAACATTGCCAAAGCATGTGAAGTAGATAATATACAAAAGTGAAATAAACAATACAAATGAACAGTAAACATTACACTCACAGAAGTTCCAAAAGAATAAAGACATTACAAATGTCATATTATCTATATATACAGTGTTGTAATGATGTACAAATGGTTACAGTACAAAAGGGAAAATAAATAAACATAAAAATGGGTTGTATTTACAATGGTGTTTGTTCTTCACTGGTTGCCCTTTTCTTGTGGCAACAGGTCACAAATCTTGCTGCTGTGATGTCACACTGGTATGCCACCCAATAGATATGGGACTTTATCAAAATTTGATTTGTTTTCATATTCTTTGTGGATCTGTGTAATCTCAGGGAAATATGTGCCTCTAATATGGTCATGCATTTGGCAGGAGGTTAGGAAGAACAGCTCAGTTTCTACCTCATTTTGTGGACAGTGTGCACATAGCCTGTCTTCTCTTGAGAGCCAGGTCTGCCAATGGTGGCCTTTCTCAATAGCAAGGCTATGCTCACTGAGTCTTTACATAGTCAAGGATTTCTTTAAGTTTTGGTCAGTCACACTGGTCAGGTATTCTGCCGCTGTGTACTCTCTGTTTAGGGCCAAGTAGCATTCTAGTTTGCTCTGTTTTTTTGTTAATTCTTTCAAATATGTCAAGTAATTATCTTTTTGTTTTCTCATGATTTGGTTGGGTCTAATTGTGTTGCTGTCCTGGGGCTCTGTGGGGTGTGTTTGTATTTGTGAACAGAGCCCTAGGACCAGCTTGCTTAGGGGACTCTTCTCCAGGTTCATCTCTGTAGGTGATGGCTTTGTTATGGAAGGTTTGGGAATCGCTTCCTTTTAGGTGGTTGTAGAATTGAATGTCTCTTTTCTAGATTTTGATCATTACTGGGTATCGGCCATTCATTATTTTGTGTTTGACGTTGTACACGGAGGATATTTTTGCAGAATTCTGCATGTAGAGTCTCAATTTGGCGTTTGTCCCGTTTTGTGAATTCTTGGTTGGTGAGCGGACCCCAGACCTCACAACCATAAAGGGCAATGGGTTCTATAAGTGATTCAAGTATTTTTTTGCCAGATCCTAATTGGTATGTCAAATTTTTATGTTCCATTCTCTCACTCTCTTTCTGTCTCTACTGCGCTCAACTAAATGTTGTTTCTTCTTGGATATGATGTCTCCTTTCTGCATTATCTTGTTAAAAGAAAATAGTCTACTATCATTTACCTTGGACAGTATTTGGTGAGGGTGTTAGACCAAACTATTTTAGGTTTTCTATATGTTCTTCCCTTTACTACATCTGAATGTTGTTCTGGGCGTCTGTAACAAGTCTCTGTCCTCTCCTCTAGGTTCTCCCTACTATGACAATGTGAGGCCTCTCTGTTACAGTGACTCTGATGCGGTGCTCCTCTGTTTTGACATCAGCCGCCCAGACACCTTCGACTGTGGGCTCAAGAAGGTAATGGCTCCCATCTCTCACTTTATCTTTCTGTCTCTCTCTTTTCTCTCTCTTTTTTCTCAACAGTATTCCTAACTGTCTGCAAGTCCCCAGAGATGTTTTCAATCCAGCTACCAGGCTCAAATCATCTGGATTTTATTGGACTTTTCAAAACTTGCTATTCAAAACAGAGACCAGGCAACGTATTGCTGCGTTTTAGTTTATAGCTATGTGATTCACCACGTCCGTAGACTATTTATCTTGGTAATCATGAGGGGAATTACATTTGTAATTTGGCTAACTACCCCAAATCATGACTTGTTCATTATCATGTTGGTAAATATCTGCTCTGTTGTCTCTCCAGTGGAAGACAGAGATCTTAGATTTCTGCCCCAGCACACGCATCCTTCTCATTGGCTGTAAGACCGACCTGCGCACAGACGTCTGCACCCTGATGGAGCTGTCCAATCAGAAACAGGTCCCCATCACCCATGAGCAGGTGAGACTGAGAGGACACACATAGGCCAGGGTTTTTGTTAGCCGGTAATAGCTGGCTTTTTGTTCACTTAAAAAAAAAAAAGCAGATAAAAAAACTTGTCCGGGAGAAGAAAAACACATTGCCAAATAATGCTTTTAAAGCCTGGATAAACCAGTCAATGGAAATACAGTGGGGCGAACAAGTATTTGATACACTGCCGATTTTGCAGGTTTTCCTACTTACAAAGCATGTAGAGGTCTGTAATTTCTATCATAGGTACACTTCAACTGTGAGAGACGGAATCTAAAACAAAAATCCAGAAAATCACATTGTATGCTTTTTAAGTAATTAATTAGCATTTTATTGCATGACATAAGTATTTGATACATCAGAAAAGCAGAACTTAATATTTGGTACAGAAACCTTTGTTTGCAATTACAGAGATCATATGCTTCCTGTAGTTCTTGACCAGGTTTGCACACACTGGAGCATGGATTTTGTCCCACTCCTCCATACAGACCTTCTCCAGATCCTTCAGGTTTCGGGGCTGTCGCTGGGCAATACGGACTTTCAGCTCCCTACATTTTCTATTGGGTTCAGGTCTGGAAACTGGCTAGGGCTCTCCAGGACCTTGAGATGCTTCTTACGGAGCCACTACTTAGTTGCCCTGTCTGTGTGTTTTGGGTCGTTGTTTTGGGCCCCCTTACTGAGGGAAGGAGGTTGTTGGCCAAGATCTCGCGATACATGGCCCCATCCATCCTCCCCTCAATACGGTGCAGTCGTCCTGTCCCCTTTGCAGAAAAGCATCCCCAAAGAATGATGTTTCCACCTCCATGCTTCACGGTTGGGATGGTGTTCTTGGGGTTGTACTCATCCTTCTTCTTCCTCCAAACACGGCGAGGGGAGTTTAGACCAAAAAGCTCTACTTTTGTCTCATCAGACCACATGACCTTCTCCCATTCCTCCTCTGGATCATCCAGATGGTCATTGGCAAACTTCAGACGGGCCTGGACATGCGCTGGCTTGAGCATGGGGACCTTGCGTGCGCTGCAGGATTTTAATCCATGACGGCGTATTGTGTTACTAATGGTTTTCTTTGAGACTGTGGTCCCAGCTCTCTTCAGGTCATTGACCAGGTCCTGCCGTGTAGTTCTCGGCTGATCCCTCACCTTCCTCATGATCATTGATGCCCCAAGAGGTGAGATCTTGCATGGAACCCCAGACCGAGGGTGATTGACCGTCATCTTGAACTTCTTCCATTTTCTAATAATTGCGCCAACAGTTGTTGCCTTCTTACCAAGCTGCTTGCCTATTGTCGTGCAGCCCATCCCAGCCTTGTGCAGGTCTACAATTTTATCCCTGATGTCCTTACACAGCTCTCTGGTCTTGGCCATTGTGGAGAGGTTGGAGTCTGTTTGATTGAGTGTGTGGACAGGTGTCTTTTATACAGGTAATGAGTTCTAACAGGTGCAGTTAATACAGGTAATGAGTGGAGAACAGGAGGGATTCTTAAAGAAAAGGTCTGTGAGAGCCGGAATTCTTACTGGTTGGTAGGTGATCAAATACTTATGTCATGCAATAAAATGCTAATTAATTACTTAAAAATCATACAATGTCATTTTCTGGATTTTTGTATTGGATTCCGTCTCTCACAGTTGAAGTGTACCGATGATAAAAATAACAGACCTCTACATGCTTGGTAAGTAGGAAAACCTGCAAAATCGGCAGTGTATCAAATACTTGTTCTCCCCACTGTACATTTGACTGGTCATGCGGTCTATAGGTTCATGTGCATAGTTTTGTGGAATTAAATTGGCACACGTGTACAGCATGCAGATACAGAGCCTTTGAGTGGAAAATCTGTCAGACAGCGCGAGAGCTGCTGCTGCTGAATCTTGTGGTGCTTTCAAGACAACTGGGAACTCTGAAAAATACGAGGTCAAATCATGACGTCAGTGATCGTCAGGTCGGAAAGTCCCGAGTTTTAATTCCGAGTTGGATATTTCCCAGTCAGACCTAGTTACTTTCCCAGTTGTCTTGAACGCACTGAAGACAGAAATCTTAGATTTCTAAGTTCCCATTTGTCTTGAATGCGGCATCAAACAGCAACAGAAGGCAGGCTTCATTAGCGCATCACACACCACTTTGCAGTATTGCTTGAGGAAGTATGCATTTTGAAAACATATACTGAATGTTTTAATAGATATTATGAGGCACAAAACTAAATGTGGACAGGTATTCTAACATCTTCAAAACATCAGAATTTGTATGAAAGAATTACCGTATTCTAAATGTGATTTCTGTCATGCTGAGCAGCGTGGGTGGACGCACTAATCAGGTTACACACCCAATGAGCACCGTGGGTGGACGCCCTAATCAGGTTACACACCCAATGAGCACCGTGGGTGGACGCCCTAATCAGGTTACACACCCAATGCATATGGGTCCGGTACATTTCTTATGTCTGGTAAATTAAAATGTTGGCGGTCAAATGTCCGGTGCCACATCCTCCTGATGGAGACCGTGACACACACACACACACACACACACACACACACACACACACACACACACACACACACACACAAAAACACACTCACACAAAAACACACACACACACACACACACACACACACACACACACACACACACACACACACACACACACACACACACACACAAAAACACACTCACACAAAAACACACTCACACACACACAAAAACACACACACACACACACACAAACACACTCACACACACACAAAAACACACACACACAAAAACACACTCACACACACACAAAAACACACACACAAACACACAGAAACACACACACACACACACACACACACAACAACACACACACACACACACAAAAACACACACACGTTCACACAAAAACACACACACAAATACACAAAAACACACACACACACACACACAACAACACACACACACACGCCTGTTCAGATAGAGATGTATGGTGAAATCTATTGTGTGGAACAGAATAAACTCTCAGCCGCTCTCCTCTGCCCCTTCCTCCCCAGGGTTCCTCCATGGCCAAGCAGCTTGGTACTGAGGCCTACCTGGAGTGTTCAGCGTTCACCTCAGAGAAGAGTATCCACAGTGTGTTCCGTACGGCCTCTCTGGCTTGCATCAACAAGCTCCAGCCCCTCCCCAAGACCAGCCCCACTCAACGCTTATCCAAGAGGCTCCTCCATCTCCCCAGCCGCTCCGAGCTGCTCTCCTCCACCTTCAAGAAGGAGAAGACCAAGAGCTGCTCCATCATGTGAGTGGAGACCCGGGGCGGGGTGGCTTTCGCTCCCTTCCAACACGCTGCTCCGATTCCCCAGAACCCCTTGACTGTTTGGTTTGGGGAAGGTGTGGTTGGTTTCATCACGATAGCTTTAACATGAGAAGGCTCTTCCTCCATGCTGACCCCCCCCCCCCGCCCCCAAAGTCAAATAAATTCAGAACAGGTGGACACCTTGTCCTGAACTACTCTTCAGTGCATATCACATCTTTTCCACTACTGTAACTTGGCTTTTTGATCATCAGCGAACCATTTTTCTCACCTGTTACAGTAACGGTATGCAACCATGATGGCGTGACATCACTACTATTTAGGACCATGTTGATTTGTCCAAATTGACATGTGACAAAGCTTTAACATTGGGATGTAAAAATGCCTCTCAAGACAATTAAATACCTATTTAAAAAAACTAAATTGAGCATGATAATATCTCAGACATTACTGAAAATTGTATACCCTCTGTATTACAGAGTGTCAACTATAAGGTGTAGCAACATGAGCAAATCAGTGGTCAAACAGTGTTTGTGCTCTTCTTGATTAAGGCCCAACGGGGGCTGACTGATTGAGAGAGATGTGGAGAGAGGAGTGTTTGATGGGATCATTGCATGAACAGAGGGCCATTACACTTCTCATTGTCTCGGCCGTGAGGAGAGGAGGACTTGACGGATAAGGGCTGATTGCGTGAACAGGAAGGTGTCAGGAAGACAGACAAGCAAGCAGGCAGGCGGACGAACGGACAAGCAGACAGGCAGGCAAGCAGGCAGACCAACATGCAGGCAGACAGACAGACAGATATACACACAGACAGACAGACAGACACCAGTGTGAGCCATCTGCTCTCAGTCAGTGGAGTACCAGGTTACAGAGGAAAAGTACAGAACAGATGGATATTGGAGCTTTGGGAGAAGAAAAGAGGGAAGTTACAAAACAATGTGAATGTACTGGAGCTTCCAGAGATAGAAAACAATGTGAATGTACTGGAGCTTCCAGAGATAGAAAACAATGTGAATGTACTGGAGCTTCCAGAGATAGAAAACAATGTGATTGTAGCTGAGAATTGTCTGATGAGGAGTGCTTTGATGAAGAAAAAACCACTTCCAGGGAGTGGGGTATTGTTTTAACCAGGGCCATAGGCACAACACAGTTTAATGCAGCTCTGTCAAGAGATCTGTGAAGTTACATCTGGTAATGGTTGGCAGGTCAGTGTTGCAATTCCTTGAGGTGATTATTTACAGGACTGTCTGTTTGAAACTAGAAGATGCTGCTTAAAAACTTGGCTGAATCCACTGGGGAAATGTGATGTCCAGTTCACAAAAATCCTACCACAGAAGAACGTGTAGCATCACAGTATTGGTCTTTTGATAATCAACGATGATCAAACAATATACAGTTTCCATTATACCATTCAAGTAATAACCCCTAAGTTTCATCAAGATTTTTGGAAATATGGCTGTTGATTTATTTAATGTTCAACAATATAGCACTCCACTTCCTTTAGTCTCCTCTCTTCCTAAATGTTTCTACTCTTCCTTCCCGTTCTCTCGTTATTCTGTCACACCTCAAGTCCCAGCATCATGGAGGGCAGTCCAGTCCAATGTGTCACTAAACTAGAAGCCTTTTTCAGCTTTAATATTTTGCTTCTTGGTTATAATCGTGTGTGTGCAGTACAGCATTGATCTATCTCGGCTTTAACTATCAAGCAATAATGATTTAAGTGATTGTGATGCAAAGTCAGCTGATCGAGTGGCCAACATATCCTGCTGCTACTCCATGGATATACATACAGTATGGCAGAACAAACTGAACCATCCTTTCTGCTGTAGAATCAAGATGGCGTCCGATCTGGTTCCACTTTCCCTTCTTCTGTCTCGTCAGTATCCACTGGTATGTAAGGTAACCAATGACATCTCTCGCTGTGCCACTAAAGAGTTTGGAATTTGAGTATGAAGAGGAATAATGCTATTTGAAGATGTCAGTGAGTCTATGCTATCAGTTGTGAAGTATCGTTGGGAGACGAGTGAGTTAAAGAAATGAGAATCTGGTTTTAAACATTCGGCTCTAGTCACTGTTGGCACTATTGAAGCTTTTTCCATTGGGGTACGTTATGTGGAAGGCTCCTAACTTTTAACACTTTTAACAATCAAAGTGTGAAAAGGGTCTAGGGTATATGGAAATATAATGTATATATTTAGGGATGTAGAGGAACTAGTAATAAAATAAAAATATGCAGGCTGGCCAAAGAAAGAAGGCGTTTTTTCCACGATTCATTTTGGGGTTTGTGTGTTTTTATTTTGGTATTAAAGCTTGAATTGAATCCTTTTGTGTATGTGTGTGTGACTGAGACAGTGTTTGTTAACCTATGTGGTGAGCTGTGGACGACCCCCATGGTGGTCAGTCAGTCTGTGATTTGATTTGCACAAAGGCTCTAGTTCCTTTGGTCACACACTGGAAATCCTCAGCATTGCCTAGCAACAGTTCAACACAGGAAACCAATCCAGACTCAGAATGGCTCATCGGTTGGTTCGTTGCACAGATAGGGAGTAAAGGAGGGCGTAATGTACAAGGAGACATTTCCACATCCAATGTAAGTGCAGATTCTGCTTCTACCTCAAGGGTTGATCGGAATATTTTTTCTTGAGTTTCCTTATAATTGCAAGTTCCAAACTCATACAGGGGCTCAAGTCTTGGATATAGAAACAATTCACGGATCATATCAGTTAACATGCAGGCAGTCATTGTGTAGTGCAGCGAGTGTGTGGTACATTGGTGCAGTCCTACTCCTAGCATGTGCTCTTATAGTTTGATTGTACAAATCTTATTTTAGAATAAGTGTAAAAACATTCAGGAATGTCGCAGGGAAATGTTTGATTCAAACGATGAAAGACAAATATGTTGTTGTGAATATTTATTAGATAGTTATTATAGCTATTATTATTTTTGTAGCTTTTTTGGTTGAGATGTATATTTGTTTAAATTCTATTTTGGACCTTGGACTTTCTGTCCTTTATTTTGCTCTGTTAATAAAGCTTGTGACTGGTACCAGGCGTTGCTGCAGTACTCATTTCCTAACTACAAAGTTATACATTTTTAGTTGCTTTTATGATTGAACTGACAACACATATCTTCAAGCTGTTTATTTATTTTTATTTCACCTTTATTTAACCAGGCAAGTCAGTTAAGAACAAATTCTTATTTACAATGACGGACTACCCCGGTCAAACCCGGAGGACGCTGGGCCAATTGTACTCCGCCTTATGGGACTCCCAATCACAGCCGGTTGTGATACAGCCTGGATTCAAACCAGGTACTGTAGGGATGTCTCTTGCACTAAGATGCAGTGCCTTAGACCGCTGTGCCACTCGGGAGCCTGAACTGTAATGCCACATTGTATACAGGTATTTTATGTAGAATTACAGTATTTATAGAGTTTGGAGTTATTTATAGAGACAGTTAGGATATAATTACTGTAATTGCTAAGTTACAATTAAGATATATTTACAGTATTTACAGAGTGACCGTTAGGATTCAAGTGAACTACTGACATTGTCAGTTGCTTGCGTCATGTTTACTATAGACCTCAGGCTCTTATCTTAACCTGTGTGTCTGTGTGTGTGTGTCTGTGTCTGTGTCTGTGTGGTGTCTGTGTGTGTGTGTGTGTGTGTGTGTGTCTGTGTGTTTGTGTGTCTGTGTGTGTGTGTGTGTGTGTCTGTGTGCTGCCTGATGGAAGCCTCAGGGTGATTGTACACCATCACAAAGGATAATGATTGCACCCAATGCTCAATCACACATCATTGACCGTGACAATGTCAGCCACTTGACAGCTAGACCCTATCAGTCCTCTTAGTCTGTATGTGTTTTTGATGTCTGTGTGTGTGTGTCTGTGTGTGTGTGTGATGTCTGTGTGTGCGTCTCATTGACTTCCTTAACGCTTCTTCAGGTTTGGTGGGTCCCCTGCGGGACGGTTGAGCTAACGTAGGCTAATGCGATTAGCATGAGGTTGTAAGTAACAAGAACATTTCTCAGGACTTAGACATATCTGATATTGGCAGAAAGCTAACATTCTTGTTAATCTAACTGCACTCTCCAATTTACAGTAGCTATTACAGTGAAAGAATACAATGCTATTGTTTGAAGAGAGTGCACAGTTTTGAACATGAAAAGTTATTAATAAACAAGAGGTTAAAGAAAGGCCACACCATATAAAGTAGTTAATTGATGATCTGGCACATTAACTCCGGTAGACTGGCCAATCAGCGCCTTACCTCATCAGTTTAAACGTGCAGTGAGGTCATCATTGTCAGACAGACAACTCAATGAGAGTCAGTGCTGAACATTTCCTTCTCCATTTAGATTGGCGAGGGAAGAGGAGAGAGTGGATCAGAATAGATTAAATACAAATATTAGGATGAGCAATGTCGGCGTGGTATTGACTAAATACAGTAGAATAGAATACAGTTTATACCGTTGAAGTCTGACGTTTACATACACCATAGCCAAATACATTTAACTCAGTTTTTCACAATTCCTGACATTTAATCCTAGTTAAAATTCCCTGTCTTAGGTCAGTTAAGATCACCACTTTATTTCAAGAATGTGAAATGTCAGAATAATTGTAGAGAAAATGATTTCTTTCAGCTTTCATTTCTTTCATCACATTCCCAGTGGGTCAGAAGTTTACATACACTCAATTAGTATTTGATAGCATTGCCTTTAAATTGTTTAACTTGGGTCAAACGTTTTGGGTAACCTTCCACAAGTTTCCCACAATAAATTGGGTGAATTTTGTCTCATTCCTCCTGACAGAGCTGGTGTAACAGTCAGGTTTGTAGGCCTCCTTGCTCCTTGCTTGTTGACATCTAGTGGAAGCCATAGGAACAAGATTCCTATTAGAAAGGGCTTACCATAGAAACCTAATGGAAAACAGATTGACCTAAAAAAAAATATTCTAGGATGGATTGTGCTCGGGGTTTCGCCTGCCAAATCAGTTCTGTTATATTCACAGACATTATTCAAACAGTTTTGGAAACGTCAGAGTGTTTTCTATCAAAATGTACTAATATGCATATCCCAGCTTCTGGGCCTGAGTTGCAGGTAGTTTACTTTGGGTACGCTTTTCATCCGGATGTGAAAATACTGCCCCCTGTCCCTAAGAAAAAGTGGCCAGTGATTCCATGTGTATGTCTATTGGGCAGCAGCCTCTGAGGTGCAGGGTTGAGTAACCGGGTGGTAGCCGGCTAGTGATGGCTATTTAACAGTCTGATGGCCTTGATAGAAGCTGTTGTTCAGTCTCTCTGTCCCAGCTTTGATGCACCTGTAAATCTAATTTTATTTGTCACATACACATGGTTAGCAGATGTTAATGCAAGTGTAGCAAAATGCTTGTAGCGAAATGATGTACTGGGCTCCCTTCTGGATGATAGCAGGGTGAACAGTGGTGAACTGGCCAATGTGACCTAACAGTCTGTCTCATCATCTTATCTTGGTCCCCAGATACCTAGCTCTAATCCATCTCCATGATGTGAAAGCAAAGGTGTGTCCTAGTTTGAGTCGTTTCACCTGTTCTTACTTGTGTATCGGCTGAATCAGAGAATATATGTTTTTTTCTTGTTCACCAAAGAGTTTCTCTCTCTCTTTCTCTCTCTCGCTCATGCGCTCTCTCTCTGCCATCTGTGAAATTGTGTTTTTCCACCTAGTGACTGCTACTGTTAAATCCCTCTCTATGCATAAGAGAGGAACACAGTTCCACAGTGGATTAACTTCCCAAACAGGCCGGTGGGTTTCCAAATCCCCATGTTGCTTTTAGAACACAACAGTATGGTTGGTTCCAACACTAAGCATGTCCTCAAGGGTATCTCAAGCAAAGAATGAACGAGTTCTAGTGAGTGAATGGAACAGGAAATATCATCTCACCTGGTGAAATCTCACCTCTGGAGCTGATGTGCCCTTCTGCTCTCCAGGTGAAGACACGGGGGGCCCGTTTAAAGATCTTTTGGACATTTCGAGATGACAGATGTTTGTTTTTGGGCTATTAACGTACCTGTGAGTTGAAATTTGTATCATTTTTGATGATATTGTTATTATTTGTATGACATCTGACACCACAATTGTATATTATCACTACGCATCTCTAAAGACATTTGAATGGTTACTGTAATTGATGATGACAGGGAAGGGTCAATAGTCTCAGGGGAGACTGGCCTACTGTCGTCTCCCTTCCTCAACCCGCTGTACACTCAAACTCTGTACACCCAAACTCTATACACCCAAACTCTATACACCCAAACTCTGTACACCCAAACTCTATACACCCAAACTCTATACACCCAAACTCTGTACACCCAAACTCTGTACACCCAAACTCTATACACCCAAACTCTGTACACCCAAACTCTATACACCCAAACTCTGTACACCCAAACTCTGTACACCCAAACTCTATACACCCAAACTCTATACACCCAAACTCGGCCCTGGTTCCCTGTGAGAGCAAGTCATTTCCCTAAACTGGATTGTTTTTACAGACTCAGCAGAAAGCTCCCTGTTTCTAGGATACATCCTGCCGTGTTAAAGAGGACAGGGCCAACAACATGTCTGGGACGCAGTCAAACAAGTTAGGAACAGACATACGCACACCCACGAACACCCACACACACAGACAGACACACACACACACACACACACACACAC
The DNA here is from genome assembly GCF_002021735.2 of Oncorhynchus kisutch. Taxonomy (NCBI): domain Eukaryota; kingdom Metazoa; phylum Chordata; class Actinopteri; order Salmoniformes; family Salmonidae; genus Oncorhynchus; species Oncorhynchus kisutch. The sequence continues at coordinate 76,852,003 of NC_034190.2, read as the reverse complement.
ACAGACAGACACACACACACAATGTTGACCTGGATGAGTAATCATTGGTGTAGTCTAATCTGTTTATCTGTGCACATTATGTATATTTACCTGCATGGTCCCATTTTCAATTTCACAAAAGTCGTCTTTGGTAAATGACAATGCCAGATAAATTAATCACTGCAATCTTCACTGCAATCTAAAAATACCCATATCCATTTTTTTTGTAGCCATGGTTCCCTGTAGCCCTGGTTCCCTGTAGCCCTGGTTCCCTGTAGCCCTGGTTCCCTGTGACCCTGGTTCCCGGTAGCCCTGGTTCCTTGTAGCCCTGGTTCCCTGTAGCCCTGGTTCCATGTAGCCCTGGTTCCCTGTAGCCCTGGTTCCCTGTAGTCCTGCTCCTCCCTGTAGCCCTGGTTCCCTGTAGCCCTGGTTCCCTGTAGCCCTGGTTCCCTGTAGTCCTGCTCCTCCCTGTATCCCTGGTTCCCTGTAGTCCTGGTTCCCTGTAGTCCTGGTTCCCTGTAGCCCTGGTTCCCTGTAGCCCTGGTTCCCTGTGGCCCTGGTTCCCTGTAGTCCTGCTCCTCCCTGTAGCCCTGGTTCCCTGTAGTCCTGCTCCTCCCTGTGGCCCTGATCCTCCCTGTGGCCCTGGTTCCCTGTAGCCCTGGTTCCCTGTGACCCTGGTTCCCTGTGTCCCTGGTTCCCTGTAGCCCTGCTCCTCCCTGTGGGCATGGTTCCCTGTAGCCCTGGTTCCCTGTAGCCCTGGTTCCCTGTAGCCCTGGTTCCCTGTAGCCCTGGTTCCCTGTGTCCCTGGTTCCCTGTAGCCCTGCTCCTCCCTGTGGCCCTGGTTCCCTGTAGCCCTGGTTCCCTGTGGCCGTGGTTCCCTGTTGCCCTGGTTTTAAACCAATACAATACAAAAGACAACACACAGACACTCACAAACATTAACGATGTCCCACCTGCCCAGACCCACCTGTTCTCACACTGTTCTCACACTGTTCTCACACTCAGGACTACAGTTCTCACAATATTGAGGAGGGGATCATGGTAATCCTGCTATTGAGGAATGGATCACAGTAGTCCTGCTATTGAGGAGGGGATCATGGTAGTCCTGCTATTGAGGATGGGATCATGGTAGTCCTGCTATTGAGGAGTGGACTCTGGGGATGTTATGTTTAGTGAACACATTTTTCATTTTCTTGTTATAATAAGGTTGTTAGCAACATGTGAAAATCATTGTGGAAATCTGTTGCAGCTCAAGTCGACTACAAACCCACAATGCAATGCTCTATCTATGGGATGGCTGGCTAGCTAGCTGGTAAACGTAGCTACACACAACCAAAGTCGGTATCAGCATGTGAAAATGGAACGTTTCTATGTTTTGTAGTAAAAAAAAAAAAGTGTATCCAATGACATCATCATGTGCATCATGTGATTTTAATCAATTATGAGTAGGCATTGCCTACTAATTGCTGACTAATTGGTTGATGATGTAATTGGAAACACTTATCTTCCTCAATCTTTTTTTGATAATGTCCTGTAGCCCAGTCATGGTGGTAATGTCCTATAGCCCAGTCATGCTGGTAATGTCTTGTAGCCCAGTCATGGTGGTAATGTCCTATAGCCATGGTGGTAATGTCCTGTATCCCAGTCATAGTAATAATGTCCTATAGCCCAGTCATGGTGGTAATGTCCTGTAGCTTAGTAATGGTGGTAATGTCCTGTAGCCATGTTAATATTATCCTGTAGCCCAGTCATGGTGGTAATGTCCTGTAGCTTAGTAATGGTGGTAATGTCCTGTAGCCCAGTCATGGTGGTAATGTCCTGTAGCCCAGTCATGGTGGTAATGTCCTGTAGCCCAGTAATGGTGGTAATGTCTTATAGCCCAGTCATGGTGGTAATGTCCTGTAGTCATGGTGGTAATGTCCTGTAGCCCAGTCATGCTGGTAATGTCTTGTAGCCCAGTCATGGTGGTAATGTCCTGTAGCCATGGTGGTAATGTCCTGTAGCCCAGTCATGGTAGTAATGTCCTGTAGCCCAGTCATGGTGGTAATGAATAGGTCATGTCATGGCAGGAGGTGAATAGGTCATGGCAGGAGGTGAATAGGTTATTGCAGGAGGTGAATATGTCATGGCAGGAGTTAAATAGGTCATGGCAGGAGTTGAATAGGTCATGGCAGGAGTTGAATAGGTCATGGCAGGAGTTGAATAGGTCATGGCAGGAGGTAAATAGGTCATGGCAGGAGGTGAATATAGGTCATGGCAGGAGGTGAATAGGTTATGGCAGGAGTTGAATCGGTCATGGCAGGAGTTAAATTGGTCATGGCAGGAGTTGAATAGGTCATGGCAGGAGTTAAATTGGTCATGGCAGGAGTTGAATAGGTCATGGTAGAAAGTCGATAGGTCATGGAAGGAGTTGAATGGTCATGGCAGGAGTTGAATGGTCATGGCAGGAGTTGAATGGTCATGGCAGGAGTTGAATAGGTCATGGCAGGAGGTATTTAGGACATGGCAGGTAGTCGATAGGTCATGGCAGGAGTTGAATAGGTCATGGCAGGAGTTGAATAGGTCATGGCAGGAGTTGAATAGGTCATGGCAGGAGTTGAAAAGACCATGGCAGGAGGTGAATAGGTCATGGCAGGAGGTAAATAGGTCATAGCAGGAGTTGAAAAGACCATGGCAGGAGGTGAATAGGTCATGGCAGGAGGTAAATAGGTCATAGCAGGAGTTGAATAGGTCATGGCAGGAGTTGAATAGGTCATGGCAGGAGGTGAATAGGTCATGTCATGGCAGGAGGTGAATAGGTCATGGCAGGAGGTGAATAGGTCATGTCATGGCAGGAGGTGAATAGGTCATGGCAGGAGTTAAATAGGTCATGGCAGGAGTTGAATAGGTCATGGCAGGAGTTGAATAGGTCATGGCAGGAAGTCGATAGGTCATGGCAGGAGTTGAATTGTCATGGCAGGAGTTGAATAGGTCATGGCAGGAGTTAAATTGGTCATGGCAGGAGTTGAATAGGTCATGGTAGAAAGTCGATAGGTCATGGAAGGAGTTGAATGGTCATGGCAGGAGTTGAATGGTCATGGCAGGAGTTGAATGGTCATGGCAGGAGTTGAATAGGTCATGGCAGGAGGTATTTAGGACATGGCAGGTAGTCGATAGGTCATGGCAGGAGTTGAATAGGTCATGGCAGGAGTTGAATAGGTCATGGCAGGAGTTGAATAGGTCATGGCAGGAGTTGAAAAGACCATGGCAGGAGGTGAATAGGTCATGGCAGGAGGTAAATAGGTCATAGCAGGAGTTGAAAAGACCATGGCAGGAGGTGAATAGGTCATGGCAGGAGGTAAATAGGTCATAGCAGGAGTTGAATAGGTCATGGCAGGAGTTGAATAGGTCATGGCAGGAGGTGAATAGGTCATGTCATGGCAGGAGGTGAATAGGTTATGGCAGGAGTTGAATAGGTCATGGCAGGAGTTAAATAGGTCATGGCAGGAGTTGAATAGGTCATGGCAGGAGTTGAATAGGTCATGGCAGGAAGTCGATAGGTCATGGCAGGAGTTGAATTGTCATGGCAGGAGTTGAATGGTCATGGCAGGAGTTGAATAGGTCATGGCAGGAGGTAATTAGGACATGGCAGGAAGTCGATAGGTCATGGCAGGAGTTGAATAGGTCATGGCAGGAGTTGAATAGGTCATGGCAGGAGTTGAATAGGTCATGGGAGGAGTTGAATAGGTCATGGCAGGAGTTGAAAAGGTCATGGCAGGAGTTGAAAAGGCCATGGCAGGAGGTGAATAGGTCATAGCAGGAGGTGAAAAGGTTGTGGCAGGAGGTAAATAGGTCATGGCAGGAGGTGATTAGGTCATGGCAGGAGTTGAATAGGTCATGGCAGGAGGTGAATAGGTCATGGCAGGAGGTGAATAGGTCATGGCATTTGAGAAAGGTGTGTGATATATAGCTACAGTCTTTCCACTGACGTCCCTTAAAGGCCCAGTCAGTCAAAATGTAGGTTTCCTGCGTTTTATATCATATTGTATGTGAAAGTGTGGAAACATTTGATCAGTGTATTTCCTGATAGTTGCTTTATAAAAATATAATCTTAACAGGACATTCTCATCAGCAAGATTGCAAGGGCGGGAGTTTTGACATTCCATGGTGACATCATCAAATCTAATTTATTTGTCACATACGCAATAGTTAGCAGATGTTAATGCGAGTGTAGCGAAATGCTTGTGCTTCTAGTTCCGACAATGCAGTAATAACCAACGAGTAATCTAACCTAACAATTCCACAACTACTACTTTATACACACAAGGCGCTGCTGCGCCTTCTTCAGCTGCTGCTGCGCTGTCTGTGTGGGTGGACCAATTCAGTTTGTCCGTGATGTGTACGCCGAGGAACTTAAAACTTACTACCCTCTCCACTTCTGTCCTGTCGATGTGGATAGGGGGGTGCTCCCTCTGCTCTTTCCTGAAGTTCACAATCATCTCCTTTGTTTTGTTGACGTTGAGTGTGAGGTTATTTTCCTGACACCACACTCCGAGGGCCCTCAACTCCTCCCTGTAGGCCGTCTCATCGTTGTTGGTAATCAAGCCTACCACTGCAATGTCATCCGCAAACTTGATGATTGAGTTGGAGGCATGCATGGCCACGCAGTCGTGGGTGAACAGGGAGTACAGGAGAGGGCTCAGAACGTACCCTTGTGGGGCCCCAGTGTTGAGGATCAGTGGGGTGGAGATGTTGTTACCTACCCTCACCACCTAGGGGCTGCCCGTCAGGAAGTCCAGTACCCAGTTGCACAGGGCCCAGGGTCTCGAGCTTGATGACGTGTTTGGAGGGTACTATGGTGTTAAATGCTGAGCTGTAGTCGATGAACAGCATTCTCACATAGGTATTCTTCTTGTCCAGATGGGTTAGGGCAGTGTGCAGTGTGGTTGCGATTGCGTCGTCTGTGGACCTATTGGGGCGGTAAGCAAATTGGAGTGGGTCTAGGGTGTCAGGTAGGGTGGGGGTGATATGGTCCTTGACTAGTCTCTCAAAGCATTTCATGATGACAGAAGTGAGTGCTATGGGGCGGTAGTCATTTAGCTCAGTTACCTTAGCTTTCTTGTGAACAGGAACAATGGTGGCCCTCTTGAAGCAGACAGCAGACTGGGATAAGGATTGATTGAATATGTCCGTAAACACACTAGCCAGCTGGTCTGCCCATGCTCTGAGGACACGGCTGGGGTTGCCGTCTGGGCCTGCAGCCTTGCGAGGGTTAACATGTTTAAATGTTTTACTCACCTCGGCTGCAGTGAAGGAGAGTCCGCAGGTTTTGGTAGCTGGCCGTGTCAGTGGCACTGCATTGTCCTCAAAGCGAGCAATAAAGTTATTTAGTCTGTCTGGGAGCAAGACATCCTGGTCCGCGACGGGACTGGTTTTCTTTTTGTAATCCGTGATTGACTGTAGACCCTGCCACATACCTCTTGTGTCTGAGACGTTGAATTGTGACTCTACTTTGTCTCTATACTGACGCTTAGCTTGTTTGATTGCCTTGCGGAGGGAATAGCTACACTGTTTGTATTTGGTCATGTTTCTGGTTCGCGCTTTCAGTTTCGCGCGAATGCTGCCATCAATCCACTGTTTCTGGTTTGGGAATGTTTTAATCGTTGCTGTGGATATAACATCGCCGATGCACTTTTTAATGAACTCGCTCACAGAATCAGCGTATTCGCCAATGTTATTGTTGGACGCAATGCGGAACACAATCCAATCCACGTGATCGAAGCAGTCTTGAAGCGTGGAATCAGATTGGTCGGACCAGTTTTGAACAGACCTGAACGCAGGAGCTTCTTGTTTTAGTCTCTGTCTGTAGGCTGGAAGCAACAAAATGGAGTCGTGGTCAGCTTTCCCGAAAGGAGGGCGGGGGAGGGCCTTATATGCATCGCGGAAGTTAGAATAACAATGTTTCCCCTCCCCACTCAGACCTCTCCCAGACAAAATTCTCGCTTGACATTTTTTTGCGATTTTAATGGAAATCTATTACAGTAAAGTACTTCATTGTAACCCAGAAATATTTGATATTGATATAAAAACGACTGCATTGGGCCTTTAACATGTTGGGCCCAATTCTTGACTTACTCACAGTTCTGTGTTAAGATCATCAATGCTTAGGGTGTTGTAGGTATGGAAGAGAAAGCGTGGTGTATGACGGCAACATTTCAAAGATCAAGGACAACATGGGTTGGTAATCCTGTTTGATGCTGTTTTCCTATCTCGCAGGAAAGTAATTCTTCACCAGTTTCTCCACACACAGTCGTGTGGTATTCTCTCTCTCTCTCTCTCTCTCTCTCTCTCTCTCTCTCTCTCTCTCTCTCTCTCTCTCTCTCTCTCTGTCTCTGTCTCTCTCTCTGTCTCTCTCTCTGTCTCTCTCTCTGTCTCTCTCTCTCTGTCTCTCTCTCTGTCTCTCTCTCTGTCTCTCTCTCTCTCTCTCTCTCTCTGTCTCTCTGTCTCTCTCTCTGTCTCTCTGTCTCTCTGTCTCTCTCTCTGTCTCTCTGTCTCTCTGTCTCTCTGTCTCTCTGTCTCTCTCTCTGTCTCTCTCTCTCTCTCTCTCTCCTCTTCCTCCTCCTCCCTCGCTTTTTAGTCTAAAGACTTCTCAGGCATCTAATGGCAGTTTGTGGAGATGTACAGTGTGTGTGTGTGTGTGTGTGTGTGTGTGTGTGTGCATGTTTGTTTGTGAGTGTGCGCATCACCACACAACTAAAGGAATGAAGTTGGAAGATAAAAGAGGGCCCAGGCTGCAACAGAGCCGGCTGCGACAGAGCCTGGGCGCGAACCCAGAGTCTCTGGTGGCACAGCTAGCAGAGAGATTAAAGTAGATGTCACGTGTCAAAATTTTGATTGATGACCCTATGTGAACCTATGTGAACTCTATGTGAACCCTATGTAGTGATGACGTGTGCATGTCTTCTGGTCAGGCAAGCCTGGTTAGGTGGGGGCTATGGGTTGAGTAAGGGTCCATTTGACAGGCCGTTAATGATTGATGACCCAAGCCTGATTTATGACCCTATGTAATGATTTATGACCCTATGTCATGTAGAAGGGTGCATGCCCAGGGGTGTTGTTGGGGTTGAGTAAGTGACCATGTGTCAGGTCAACCTGTTACTGTTTCTCACGGTTTGGGGTGGTTAATGCCCCTTATAAAGCGCCTGAACAATACCTGTTTAAGACTGTACATGATAACCCCCCTGAATATTAAACAAAAATGACACCTATGCCAATTTTAGGGATGTTATGCTCGGCTTGTCATGAACCCAGTGACCAAAGCCTTGAAGAAGTTCTGTGTGAAGCTCCAGAATGTTTTAAAGGATTTTTGGGTACGAGTGAGGGCCACATGTCTTACATATTCCACCCGGAGGATTCTACGGTAAAGATATTCACAGACCGTGGACCCAAACCCCTTTATCCTGCAAAACCTGGGAGTTTTCCCCCGGCTCTGGGGATGAGAGAATGGCTAAACATCAGGCTGGCTCTTTGTAAAATTGAACAGGTCCTGAGTGGTACAAATGTGCCAGGATATGCGTTGGAAGAACAGGTCTGCGGCCGCAGTGATCTCAAGGCTCTAAGAATTGCTTCAATGGACTATAGCCCTGACAACAAAGTGACAATTTTAGCCTGTGACCTTTATGATAAGTATAATGCTACAAAGTCTGTCAATTCTCCTGTAGCTTCCAGAGCACGCAAACATGTAAACTTTTTTATTCCTGTGTTTAGTTTTAAATGGGTGGATTATCCAATTTTCATAACACTTATGAATAAGCTGGACATTCTCTTCCAAAATGGGGAACAGTTAAAGCGCTGGGCGAGGCTTTCCTTGAGACAGAGTCAAGACCAAAAGGCCCGACGGAGGATCTACCCCTGGAGTGAAAACTTACCAAGTGTTGATGGACCTAGCAAGAGAGCCTTGCCTTTTGAGGGCGAACTCGACACGGACAATGGCGGTTGGTTGCATAAGCTCCCAGGATCTGTAAGAAAGGCATCGTAAAATACCTTAAGAATGTAAGGATATAAAATGTATGTACTAAATATTTTGAATGAAATAAATGGTTTTAAAATCAGAATCTCACCACGTTATGAACTCTCGCGTTTGTTCACTCTTAGCGCAGTCTGTCCCTGAGAAAAAACTTGCGGAAAAAGCCATGTGCGCGCGTATGTGCGTGAGGGAGTTTTCTGTAGTGGCTGTGTGTGTGTGTGTGTGTGTGTGTGTGTGTGTTTCAAAAACAGAAAAAGGGGGGCGGGTTGTTTGTTAAAAAAATACCCTTGCAGTCGTTTGAAACCAAGGTTTACACTAGCCTGCAAAACAGATGCCTACCCCCCAACAATAATATTGTGTCTTACGACTCCTAATCTTAAAGGCCTTTCATAAAACTATTTTTTAGGTGGGCTAAAAAGTCATTCATCCCAGCGATGTCGAGACCAACCCACCCCCATGCATCTAGGTGCTAGCACCCCGGAGATTTTAGAAGATCCAAAAGGATCCTAATGTTTAGACACACCCAATACCATGTGTTTGAAATGTGTCAAATATACCATGGGCGGGGGTATAGCCCGAAAAAAACGACAAACCCCAAATGCTATGTAAAAATCATTCAGGGGTTTTTCTCTAGGTCGTAGGGTACAAAAGCGCTAGAAACCATGGGCAATGTTAGCAGCGTTTTAGTTCCGATGCAAACAGCACCTCCAGAAACTCCAAGAATCGTTATCGGACTGAAGCGTTAAAAAAGATAATCGGGGAAAACAGTCTAATGGATCTATCGCAAGGTGAGTTCTTGAAATAAATCTTTATTAGATTTGGTTGTTGTGGGGAATTGTTTGAAAAGCGTGGGATGTTATAGAAATATTAAACAATCATTAGGATCAGTATGCTTACCGTATAACAAGGCAATATTAGCTAAAGTGATTATAGCTTTAATATTGTCGAATGTTTTATAGATTCTGAAGCATTCACGCAGATACTCCGAGGTATAACTGAGCTCGAACCATCCAATGGGGCTCCGGAACAAAGTGCAGACAAACAAACGCCTACCCTGAATTGTAAACGTAAGTAAGCTCCAAGAATTCCATACATAAAAATATTTATACCTTAAAAACAAAAAGTGTGGGCATCTTATATTAAAAGTTATTTTATATGTTTACAGAGGACCTAAAGCCTAGAAGGTTAAACGAGGCCCTATGGAGCCTGAACGGTTTCTGCGAAGCATATGACTACGAGACAATTCTGCCCTACTCCCAGGATGTATTTACACAAAAGCAGCGAACAGAGACTTTAAACGGCAGGTCAACTCCCCTTGGCCAGGACAACGTTGTCCCCCATATTTCTAAACACCAAAGGATAATTAGTGCTCAGATCCACAGTTCCGCTTCACCCGAACAATTCTACTTGGCCGATATTCACGAGACGTCGTTCCAAGGACAAGGTATGAATCAATTATATATTATTATTTATATATATTATTATTTTAATATTTATATATTTTTTTTATGCCGGAATATGTTAAAACAAGGCCTAATGCTGTTTTTTTTTTTTTTTTTTTTTTTTTTTTCAGGCTCACCATCTACCGAACCTGCAGATGCTGTAATACAGGTTGAACAAAGACATCAGCCCCTGGTTTCAGAGCTTCTTCAGAACAGCCCTCGTCAAAAAAGCCGAGGTATTTAATTAATGTATTGTTAATATATAGGCTTATATCTGAAATGTATTTGGCATTTTTAACATATTTTAGGGTTAATAACCTATTTTTGTATGTATTATTTTTATTTCAGACTCCTCACCGGCTTATAAAGACAACGCACAAACATCGGAGGATGCCCAGACAAGCATCCCCGAGGAGGCTCCAAAGACACCAGTCAAGAAAACAGCGAAACCTGATGATTTCAAAGATTTAAATGACATTTCTGAGGTAGGCGATTTGATGTTCTGTGAAGCTGCCAACCTTCTTGAATCGGCCAATTCTGTGGGGGAAACAGCAGATTCTGAAATAGACCAAGAACGTTTTTTCAAAGCGTTTACCCTGGGTTTAAAATCACGAAAGGCTCTACTCCAGAGGCGCATGTGTATTCTACTCGAGCATCAATACAATCAGGATGTGTCATTCTGGCGTAGCGAGCTACCCCGTATGTTAAAAAACATTAGGGCTAAAACAAGCAAATACCGCCGTTAAAAAACACACATGTAAACACACACACACACACATCCTTAATTAGACAGATGGCGCCCCCTATAGACCAAAGTGAGACAATTGAAACCCTCTTAGCCATGATCCCTACAGAGCTCCAAGATATAGTTAACCATATGAATGATTCGGGGGTAATTGACATAATGACAATAGATGAAAATCTATTATCACAGATTCCCTCCGAACTCATAGACATTATTACACGTATGAATGAGTCAGGGCCTTCCGAGGAAAACATGTTAACACAGATTCCCGAAACCATCATATCTCTAATTACCCAGCTTAACGCGAGCCCTAGGTTTAATTCGGCCCCACAGACACCTCTAAGACAGCCTTTAACAACATTGTCCGAAGAGTCTGAAAGTCAATATGATGTTTTTGAACAGTTGGACAAATGTCTAGCAAATCTGGAGGGGGGCGGTCTTGAGATCAGTGTACAGAACGAGAGCGCTAGGTTTAATTCGGCACCCCAGACACCTATAAATCAGCCTTTAACACCAATGTCCGAAGAGTCTGAAACCCAATACGATGTTTTTGAACAGTTGGACAATTGCCTAGCAAATCTGGAGGGGGGAGGTCTTGATCGAAGTGTACATGTTTTGCGTCGAAATAAATTCAGCAATATTGAGGTTCGCCAGTTTTTCAATTTCGCATGGGGGGGTCAGATTCGGGATATTGCTGGATAGACTTAAAAAACAAATGCAGGGTCCTGAAGATATCAGACAAACAGCGGAAAATGATTTGGATACGGCCATGAAGGATGTTTTGAACCGAAAAGGATTGAACCCCTATGATAAGATTCAAAAATACACAAACCTAATGCAAAGGTATTTGACTCGGGTAAAGCAAGGGGAGAGAGAGACTAACCATTTAACCCTTTCCCTACCGGACCCTTTAACAGATGTCGAACCTAACGATAGCCATGCCCCTGTAAGGCCTGTACCGTCGATCTTACCTAGTGGAGATAATATGTCGGGTGAAGCTCAAATGCCATTTGAAGATAAAGTTATGCATGACCTACTGACACATGTGCCTTTACGTAACAGGAAGAATGTTAAATACATTATGAACAAGATAAAAGACTCAAAGGGGATAGCTGCTTGGAACGACTCTGGAGAGTTTATCCTTCAGGGCTCTGTGGTTAGGGGGTCCCATATGCAGGACTTGCTTAAAAGTACCACGGCTGCCCACAAGGTTGCTGATGACCGAAGGCCTCCCGGCTGGCGTCAGTTTCTTAAGGCCCTGGCAATCCTCAACATCCCCCTCTCCGGTGTACCCAACCATAAGCTTCGTCAACAGATTCAAGCTTTAAAACAAAAGCCTTCAACGAGATACAGCACCCCTAAAGATGCCCCAACGACACCGTCCCCCTATGAAAGCGATGATGCTAACTCATTTACTCCCATGAACGTCTCAGGACCTTTTCCTAAACCCGATCTCTCGGCGTGGTTAGACTTTTGAAAATGACTTTTGAATGACTATGATTAAATTCAATAAATTTTTTATTTGAAAAATAAGCAAGTTAACATTTGTGGCATTCTTGAAACATATGACGTGAGCATACGCCTTGATTACGCGTTCTTAAAGGACACACATTTGAACACTTTTGATATTTTCTAACAAAACAAGATACAAGGTTATCATTACTTCTTAAATCATCCTTATAAAGAGACATAACATCTTCAAAAGAAACTCCCCGGGCTCTTTGGCACAGGTAAAATACACAGTGGTGACCGCATGTAGTGGAAAGGTTATCTTGCACTTGTTTGATGTTGTAGTAGATCTTTGTACCGTTTAGGGTCAAAAAATCTTTAATAGATTTAGGGAAATGTGAAAAACCGGGGGGAAAGCCATAGGAATCAAAAAAAGTTGAGATTTTTCGTCCACCTTCCTGTTCTAATGTCATAGCTAGCCAATGTTCACCAGGCATGTGTTTAGGATGGGTATTGACAATAAACATTGCAGGCCTCTCAGGCCATATCTCAATAGGTAATTCATCACAAGCCAACACTCCACAAAATTGTTTTCCAATCAAGCGGCTCATGAGCCCGTCCAACTCTTGGGTATTCATGTCTTTGTTCAAAGGTCCTTAATAATAATCCACTAAGACCTGTCTTCGGGCATTCACTTCCAAGATTGAATCAGAGCATGCGTAAACAATCATGCTAACTGTACAGGCTAAAGGTGTACGGAAACGCATTTCCAGCCTGAGGTTACCTTGGGACACCACAGACAGATTTCCTGAGGTGTCATCATCAGGTGATAAATTGAAAGCATACAATGTGTAACCCTCTGCAAAATCATTTCTGTCAATAGGTAAAGAGAGATCTTTTAGATGTCGCCCTGTAGCCAGGAATAGATTGTAAAATTCTCGCACAGATATGTTGTTATTAAATTGTGGTTGGAAAGCCTTCGCCGGAACCTGACGTCCGTCCTGACAGAGCGCTACATACTCTGCATTGAAGTGCTGAAAATTAAAGTTTTTTTTATCTAAACTGCCCGTATTAGAGGCGTGATCAACCAGACCTATAACCACATATCTAGGTAAAGGGCCTAGAAATAGGTTTTCTTGACTGCAGATTCTACTGCCCACAGGTATGCTAAAGGTTTTCATGGTAATTCTTTGGAGAGGGTAAAGGGCATTTCCTTTCATCAAAGCATGTGAGTGACCCAGGCGCACGGCCGGAGATACAGATACTTTTTTAATAAAAAGGGTTGCCCCCAACACTTTCAAACTAAAATCCCCGTCTTGGGGAGACATCAGGCAAAAATCATCCTTGGCCCTGGTTAATTTTAATCTTAAATCAACCGAATTTAAGAGTAACCGTTCTTGAAAGAAAATGTCAGAGTGTATAGGGCCTAGCAAATGAAACTCTCGAGATTCGGCGCAGTAGCGAGCTCGTGCCGCTAGTCCTTTGTTTGCACCGGTGGAAGGGTCTGTCGATTCCATAGAGGCTCCTGCAGTATCCTTGCTAAACAGCCCGGCGCTAAATTGGGTTTTGAGAGTGTCTTCGGAGTAGTTTAGTAAACACTCCATGATGGCTCTATAAGGGTATGTAGCGCTGCTTTGACTGATTAGGCGTTCACCCAAAGTCACATCAACTTGGGAGAAAATGGTGGCCAAGGGGTAATTAATGAGACTCACTTTGGCATCGTCTGCAATATTAGACCCATCTCTTTTGGTCACTTTTAGACGTAAATGCACCAAGGTGTTGTTGAGGTCCAGATAGTTGTCACCATGGCCTGGTATGAAAAATTCGATAGGCCCGTTATCGGTAATAGCAGAGAGAGGGGCTATCTCCACATAACTGGATCTATCTATTGAATGCTGCGTTAACGGTGCCGTGAAAAGATCAAGTTCTGTCTTTATAGCTTCAGAGGACATTCGATGTAAAAGAGCCATGTCACTTATTCTTTTAGAAAATACTTCCTAGTATTCTTTTAGCCTGTTTTGGTACAGACCTCCTCACTTTACCCCGTCTTTGACTTACTGAGGTTCTTTTAACAGTTAACCGCCGCTTTTTAGGTGCCGGCCTACGCCTTAAACCAGGGGGTCTCTTTTTTGGCCTTCGAGACAATATCATAAGCCCCGAGCCTTCTTGATGCTCCACCTCTGGTGACGCCCTTCGGGTCATAGCATTGGCTACAACCTCACTTACTATATTTTTAGCCGCTGATTTTAAATGTGGTTTGGCTATGCTGAAGCCTCTCTTCATAAACGGTAAAACCATCCTGAAGAGGTTACGGAATATACCTCCTATCCCCGAACCATACATTGTCGGCGCTCCATGATATCCTGGTAGTCCATTACCCACTTGATCCACATAGTATGAAACATAACGGTTAGGGTCGAGCTGATGGTGCTCCATAACACTTTTATTTGTATTATGTTTATAAATATAATACAGCTATTATATATGTAGAGAGGTTTTGGTGGGTCTAAAGTGGAGTTTTACAATCGTTTTACCATAAGTAAATTCAATGTTTTCGTTCTGATCCGTTTTAAGCTCAACCAGAATGTTTTCAATATAGTTCTTGCTGACATGTACGTAGTGCGGCTTGTCATAATTGACAGTGACGATGTCCCCATCCTTGCCGTCTATATGAACTGTTCGCAGGAGGGGCACACAGCTGTCTCCGACCCTTTGATAGGTTATGATGTCGGTATAGACAAATATGTTGTAAAAGCCTGCATGTATATCCGCAGGGAATGGGAATAATTTATCGTTCACATACGTCCATTTATTGGGACCCATCCCCAACATGTAGGATAAATTACCGCTGGTCTTTATACCTCCGTTAGCAGGCCCTGAGATTTGTATCCTTTTATGGATTGGATTGTAGAATAGGAATATTTCCATCTTGTTCAGGGTTAGGTGTTCATTCAACTCTGAGACGATCCTGTCGACGGTTCTATAGAAACCTTTTTTAAGCTTAATAAGTATCGCAGGTTCCGAGAACCTTTTGCAATAAAAATCACGGTCCTTAGCTTTGATATTATACCAACTATGGGGGTATGTAATCTCGCTGAGACCTACTTCCCAAGCCTCTGATAACTCTATAGGCTTTGGAAAATTGGTTGTATACTTCGAACTCTGATTATTACGATATATCTGTGCCGACGCATTACTGGGGAGAGTCAGGTAGAAGCCGCTGTGTTCCATGATGCCCAACTGTGTACACGCGAATGATGCGCTAGTTATCATGACTAGGGGTTTAAATTAAGCCCCGTTGCCTCCACCACATCCTGCTCCAATACCCAACTGTTGAACTTTTGAGGCCAGTTTTTCCAGCGGACCAGTAACCATTTTTTACCCTTTTCTCTCTTCTGATCTAGAATCTCCTCCACGTGAAAGACTTTGTCTTTACCCAACTGGACCTTCTGTAATTCCTTCTCATAAAAAGATCCCTCTATAAGATCCCCGTCATAATCTTTTAATTTGTAGACCGGCGGAATGCGTGGCAGACATTCGGTAACGGTAAACAACTCCGAGCTAAAGCCTTGTTCGTATTTTTTGTCGAAAACACCCCTCAACTTTGATATACGCACCAAGTCACCCACTAGGAATTTAAAAGTCATTTTTTTCTTACGGCGAAGTGGGAACAAACCATACATATTTTTAAAGACTTGAAAAGAGTTTTCCGAAGAGACCTCCGAGGGCTTCATACGTATAGTCTTATGGTAGCTGTGGTTGTACCCGTTTACTAAATCCTGAACTATGTCTGTATATCGGTTGGTGTTGTGAGCTGTAAAATAGCGCCACATCCGCTCTTTCAAAGTCCTATTAAAGCGTTCCACAACCGAAGCTTTCAAATCAGAGCCTGTAGCAAAATGTACTATATTATACTTATTCATTAGCTTCTGAAATGTTTTATTAAAAAATTCTTTTCCGCCATCCGTCTGCACTTTCTTGGGTGCGCCTCCTGCCTTCAAGATCGATTCAAAGGCCCTGGTCACCTCTGCCCCGCTCTTATTTTTTAACACCCTTACATAGGCTAATTTAGAGAAAATATCTATAACCGTTAGCATGTAGCGATTTCCATCATTTTTATCGGCAAGGGACTGCATGTCACATAGATCCGCCTGAAATTGGGATAATGGATGCGTAGAAAAAACTCTATTTCTTGGAAAATGTTTTCTTACAGGTTTATGTAGAGTGTAGGCATCTTGCTCTGATAACCATTCATTCACTTTAGCATCGCTTAACAGACTACCTGTTTCTTCGACTATAGCTCTCTGTAAACGCTCTTTACCCCCATAAGACCCGGGGTTAGAGGGATTATAATATATGTTTTTCAACAGCTGCTCAGCCATCCTTCTTGCCTCTCTGAGGTACAATAACTGTAATGAGCCACTTTCATATAACGACAACATTTCAGTTTGTGAATTTTTATTTTAAGAATGCAACAATTATTACGTATACAGACAATTCATGATTTGTTGCAAGATACAAGTCCCCGTTTTCTCAACAATCACAGCATGCAACACCCTGTATATATTGTTTAGATTTACAGGTTTGTTTCGCTGAATTTTTAAAACACACACGTCTGATATATAAGTATATAAACAACAAATATGATACACATTCACATTAAAGGGTGGTTCAAACAAATAATGTAAAATCTTAGCCAAAGTTATTTCTAGTTCTTCAGAATCCTCAACAAGCCTTGATACCATATGTGACCATTGTAAACTCTCGCCCGTATGTCGGACATGTTTCATGATTTGCTCCATTTTTAACACACGCTCTACAATAACCCCTGTATTGTGGGTTGTGTAGAACTTTACATTGTTCACTTTATTTTCAATAATCTGATGCATAACATTTGTAAGGTCTCTCAAAAGAAAAAATGTATTTATTCGCTCAAACATCGTAGACACATAGTTACCCATAGCTCTAAATAAACAAAATGTCACTCGGTCTCTTGGGATTTATTGAGCCAGAAAAGCATCACATCCGCCACCACAGCTTCCCTGTATTTGTTGTCGTCCACCAGGGTGTGTCGGATTTCTTTGAGTTTCTCATGGATGAAGATGGCCTCCTTCAGTTCATGTAGGAAGGCTTCGGTTACCCCGTAAACTCTAGGGATAGACGGCGCAATACCCATAGACTCCAGGGCGATGACCAGCGCTGGTATAAAACGGCAGGACCACAGTCTTTTCACCAGCTCCTCAAAATGATTGAAAAAGTAGTATCTAGGAGGGTCGTAGAGGCAAGGATGACGACGCTGGCTGGGATGATTGATCTCACAGCCGATGCATTTTTCTCGTATATATTCGCCAATCACCACGTTTAAAAGTGTAGCTACAGAGGCCTTGATTGTATCCACAAAAATAGTACTGGCCACCCCATCAAACACATCCTCAGGCTGGGTAAATGTCGGGGGTGTCACGGGTCTTGCCAGGGGTGCGTAGAGTGTAGGGCTTCGTGGCATAGAGTCTTTAGTGTCGGGCCCCCATGACGTAGTGGCTTCCTCGTAGATGGTCTGGAGATCCATGGTGTATGCTGAAATGAAGAACTGGCTGCTTTTTTCTTTTTATTGTAGAACAAGGCCCTTGGGTATCTGGGGGGGCGGGGTTAAAGCATCCGCTTACTTAGTTTTCTTCTGACGCTGTATCTTCTTGAGGCTCTTTTGCATCGTAATCTTTACGATTCGTATATATTATGCACTTCTTTAAATGAACAAGGCTCTGACGCTGTTGGCTCTGTACAAAGAGAGCATCCAACGGTTGCAACATTTTCAATTCCAGTACATCCCAACTCTTAAAAGGAATAAGCAGACGCAGTCGGGTATCCCCAGTCAGGCCACCACCCCTAAGGTTGTGGTTTCGGATTGCCTCGGTGCCGATATAGAACTCCACGCTGCCGCACGGTCGGCCATTCTTTCTTTGTATTTTCACCCTGTGAAATATTTGTCCTGAGGAGTCAGGGGTACCTTCCCAACGGGTCTCGTGGCCCGTGAACACACTATACCCCTTGGTGATAAGGCTCAGTTCAGGACACACAACCTTGCGAAAAACCGACCAGTCTTCAACACCATATTCCAAGCCTACAGTCTGGTCTGTATATTCTTCTCCTTCATCTACCGTATAGAGGGTCACTCTACAGGCCAGGTAATCAAACTGATACCCCCACTGCTGGCCATTAGACATCAACACTTGATCTGTCAGAGCATTTGCTGGCGGTATTTGGGTTCTATACACATTTAAAAAACGTTTTTTTGGCGCATCATATATTGCTGGTTGATACTTTGCCCTTGCTCTATGGGCAACCCGAAGGCCTGTTTCAGTTGTTACCGTCATCACTGCTTTGGTACCGATCCCAAATTCCATGGTTATTCTTAAGATCTTGTGCACTCTTAAACAGGTATTGTTCAGCGGCTTTATAAGGGGCCTTAACCAACCCAAACCGTGAGAAACAGTAACAGGTTGACCTGACACATGGTCACTTACTCAACCCCACCAACCCCCCTGGGCATGCACCCTTCTACATGACATAGGGTCATAAATCATTACATAGGGTCATAAATCAGGCTTGGGTCATCAATCATTAACGGCCTGTCAAATGGACCCTTACTCACCCCATAGCCCCCACCTAACCAGGCTTGCCTGACCAGAAGACATGCACACGTCATCACTACATAGGGTTCACATAGAGTTCACATAGGTTCACATAGGGTCATCAATCAAAATTTTGACACGTGACATCTACTTTAATCTCTCTGCTAGCGCTGCGATGCAGTGCCTTAGACCATTTGCATGACTCTTCCTGATCCTGTGCTTTTCGTTTTGAAGGGGACCTGTGAAGTACAGTACATTTGGGAGCACTGCTACCTGAAATAATCTAACAGTCTTCATGGTATTCAAATGTCTTCTCTTCCTAATTATGTTCAAAGAGGTAAAGCAAGTGATCAGTTTGAAAACGACTTTTTGATGATAAAAATGCACAGATAAATTCAAAGCCCATTATTTCATGGTTCCCAGTCAAATAACAGATGTACTGTAAAGTACTGTAACAACCTTCTGTAAGGCTATATAAGGCTATGAGTCTAAGGTTAACTGAGTGTCAGTCATGTGTGCCAGTCCTCAATTTGTCCTAAATGCTGGTTTACAATTGTACTATACCAAGTATAAACCAGCCTTAAGACTTCAATCCGATGCCGTGCTGATCTAACATAGAGACAGCAGTGGAGCAAGTCATCTACTTTAGGCCTACCCAGTGAAATTAAAAACATCCCAATTGAGTTCTAGATGTTCACACAGGACAATGCATGCTGCCTTTTACTAGTGGTTTTGGTTGGCTCACATGTGGCTGAGGCGTCATCAGATACAGCTCTTCAGGTCAAGCACATCTGATCTACCTCTCTATTGAGTTCAAGTTCCCTGTTTCTTTGGCATATGTAATAAATACATTGGAAATCATACCCCCCCAGAGATGTTGCATTAAAAACAGTGAGATAGAATTGTTATACTTTGTACAAAATAAATATTTGTTATACTTTGTACAAAATAAATATTTGTTATACCTTGTATTAGAGTAATAATTTATATACCTTGTTTTAGGGTATTGTATGAAAAATGTGGTGTAAATGATAGAGAGACAGATAGATAGACTGACAGACAGACAGACAGACAGACAGACAGTGCTTTTCACTCAGCGTGTATTGAGAGAGGCAGAAGACCTATGGGTGCGAACACTGAGAACACTCAGCACATGGATGAATGAGTAAACCTACAACATGATACTACAAAAATCTCCTTTCACAACACAAATATCCCTGAATAGTTTATACAGCATCTGATATTCAGCAACATTATTGTAAACCAGTCATTTTTCCATTAGGATGAAGAACAACACATTTAGCTGGTAGGTAATTACCCACTGGGCACAGACGACAGTTCATCGTCTAGTTTGGATTTACATTTGGTTGATTTGTCAACTTACCTGAATTTAACATGAAATCAACAACACATTTCACCAGGTTGATAACTTTTTGCTAGTCCCATCAGTTTTCCATGTTTATTCAATGTCATCACATAGATTTTTGCTTGTTGAAATTACATGGAAACAACGTTGATTCAACCAGTTTTTGTTTGCCTAGTGGGTACTGACTGACCACCATATATATATATACAGTGGGGCAAAAAAGTATTTAGTCAGCCACCAATTGTGCAAGTTCTCCCACTTAAAAAGATGAGAGAGGCCTGTAATTTTCATCATAGGTACACTTCAACTATGAAAGACAAAATGAGAAAAAAACATTGTAGGATTTTTAATGAATTTATTTGCAAATTATGGTGGAAAATAAGTATTTGGTCACCTACAAACAAGCAAGATTTCTGGCTCTCACAGACCTGTAACTTCTTCTTTAAGAGGCTCCTCTGTCCTCCACTCGTTACCTGTATTAATGGCACCTATTTGAACTTGTTATCAGTATAAAAGACACCTGTCCACAACCTCAAACAGTCTCACTCCAAACTCCACTATGGCCAAGACCAAAGAGCTGTCAAAGGACACCAGAATCAAAATTGTAGACCTGCACCAGGCTGGGAAGACTGAATCTGCAATAGGTAAGCAGCTTGGTTTGAAGAAATCAACTGTGGGAGCAATTATTAGGAAATGGAAGACATACAAGACCACTGATAATCTCCCTTGATCTGGGGCTCCAAGCAAGATCTCACCCCGTGGGGTAAAAATGATCACAAGAACGGTGAGCAAAAATCCAAGAAACACACGGGGGGACCTAGTGAATGACCTGCAGAGAGCTGGGACCAAAGTAACAAAGCCTACCATCAGTAACACACTACACCGCCAGGGACTCAAATCCTGCAGTGCCTGATGTGTCCCCCTGCTTAAAATACAACTTTTTGGTAAAAGCTCAACTCGTCGTGTTTGGAGGACAAAGAATACTGAGTTGCATCCAAAGAATACCATACCTACTGTGAAGTATGGGGGTGGAAACATCATGCTTTGGGGCTGTTTTTCTGCAAAGGGACCAGTACGACTGATCCGTGTAAAGGATTTGCATGGAGGAATGGGCCAAAATACCAGCAACAGTGTGTGAAAACCTTGTGAAGACTTACAGAAAACGTTTGACCTCTGTTATATACCCTTTGTTGGCAATGACAAAGTATTGAGATAAACTTTTGTTATTGACCAAATACTTATTTTCCACCATAATAAATACTTATTTTCCACAATTTTTTCCCCCTCATTTTGTCTGTCATTTTGTCTGTCATAGTTGAAGTGTACCTATGATGAAAATTACAGGCCTCTCTCATCTTTTTAAGTGGGAGAACTTGGTCTCTCTCTCTCTCTCTCTCTTTCTCTCTCTCTCTTTATCTCTCTCTCTCTCTCTCTCTCTCTCTCTCTCTTTCTCTCTCTCTCTATTTCTCTCTCTCTCTCTTTCTCTCTCTCTCTCTCTCTGACCCTGATGTAGATAATAGGATTGTAAAACCCTGATGTAGATAATAGGGTTGTAAACCCTGATGTAGATAATATGATTATGCTTATTTATTTTATCTTGTGTCCTTTAACCATTTGTACATTGCTAAAACACTGTATATATATATATATATATATAATATGACATTTGTAATGTCTTTACTGTTTTGAAACTTCTGTATGTGTCATGTTTACTGTTAATTTTAGTTGTTTTTCACTTTATATATTCACTTTGTATGTTGTCTACCTCACTTGCTTTGGCAATGTTAACACGTTTCCCATGCCAATAAAGCCCTTGAATTGAATTGATAATATGATTGTAAACCTGATGTAGATAATAGGGTTGTAAACCCTGATGTAGATAATATGATTGTAAACCCTGATGTAGATTATAGGATTGTAAACCCCGATGTAGATAATATGATTGTAAACCCTGATGTAGATAATAGGATTGTAAACCCTGATGTAGATAATAGGGTTGTAAACCCTGATGTAGATCATATGATTGTAAACCCTGATGTAGATAATAGGATTGTAAACCCTGATGTAGATAATAGGATTGTAAACCCTGATGTAGATAATAGGGTTGTAAACCCTGATGTAGATCATATGATTGTAAACCCTGATGTAGATAATAGGATTGTAAACCCTGATGTAGATAATAGGATTGTAAACCCTGATGTAGATAATAGGATTGTAAACCCTGATGTAGATAATAGGGTTGTAAACCCTGATGTAGATAATAGGATTGTAAACCCTGATGTAGATAATAGGGTTGTAAACCCTGATGTAGATAATAGGGTTGTAAAACCTGATGTAGATAATAGGATTGTAAACCCTGGTGTTGGGAATAGGGTGCCATTTGGGACTCAGACAGTGTGTCCTAGTCCCACAGCCAGGAGGCCACGTAATGGGACTCAGACAGTGTGTCCTAGTCCCACAGGCAGGAGGCCACGTAATGGGACTCAGACAGTGTGTCCTAGTCCCACAGCCAGGAGGCCACGTAATGGGACTCAGACAGTGTGTCCTAGTCCCACAGCCAGGAGGCCACGTAATGGGACTCAGACAGTGTGTCCTAGTCCCACTGCCAGGAGGCCATGTAATGGGACTCAGACAGTGTGTCCTAGTCCCACAGCCAGGAGGCCACGTAATGGGACTCAGACAGTGTGTCCTAGTCCCACTGCCAGGAGGCCATGTAATGGGACTCAGACAGTGTGTCCTAGTCCCACAGCCAGGAGGCCACGTAATGGGACTCAGACAGTGTGTCCTAGTCCCACAGCCAGGAGGCCACGTAATGGGACTCAGACAGTGTGTCCTAGTCCCACTGCCAGGAGGCCATGTAATGGGACTCAGACAGTGTGTCCTAGTCCCACAGCCAGGAGGCCACGTAATGGGACTCAGACAGTGTGTCCTAGTCCCACAGCCAGGAGGCCACGTAATGGGACTCAGACAGTGTGTCCTAGTCCCACAGCCAGGAGGCCACGTAATGGGACTCAGACAGTGTGTCCTAGTCCCACAGCCAGGAGGCCACGTAATGGGACTCAGACAGTGTGTCCTAGTCCCACAGCCAGGAGGCCACGTAATGGGACTCAGACAGTGTGTCCAGGTCCCATAGCCAGGAGGCCACGTAATGGGACTCAGACAGTGTGTCCTAGTCCCACAGCCAGGAGGCCACGTAATGGGACTCAGACAGTGTGTCCTAGTCCCACAGCCAGGAGGCCACGTAATGGGACTCAGACAGTGTGTCCAGGTCCCACAGCCAGGAGGCCACGTAATGGGACTCAGACAGTGTGTCCTAGTCCCACAGCCAGGAGGCCACGTAATGGGACTCAGACAGTGTGTCCTAGTCCCACTGACAGGATGCCACTTCACCACTGGCACTGACATCTCTTGTAACGAAGCCAAAGACATTACATTTGAAGCCTCTCTGATGTCACATAGCCTTGTTTAGCCTTCTGGCTGGCACACAGGACATGAACGGGGAGACAGTGACCACAGCATCAGAGAGGGAGAGAGAGAAGGGGTGGGGTGGGGGGGTGCTGGACCTCCCTGACCAAAGGCTTTAACCTTCTGGCTGGCATACTGGATATGGGCGGATTGACAGGGACCACAGCATCGGAGATGCAACAGGATGAGAGATATAGAGTGAGTTCTGTCCCTAACCAATCATCATCCTCCCCCTAGTCTCCCAGGTAACAGACATGATACAATCTAACAAGGTAAACACTTCCATCTCCTGGTGACATAGTGGTTGTTTCTGTCCAATCACGCAACTACTGTTGAATACTGGACAAATTGTGTGGTGGGGGATTTTCTGAAATAACAAAGCCAGAGCATTTGTAAACATCAGTAAAATGTTCTTTTTATTCATTTATGTTCTTATTTTTCATAATGTGCTATTGAAAACAGATGCATTCGGTACAGCAGGTTAGTAGGACATTTCATATGTTGACTTTTCTGAACATTGTTGTTATTACACCAGACATCATATTCAGTATTGGAGGTGGTGGTGGGTACAGCAGAGTTACATTTTGTGCATGTATTGCAGTATAAATATAAATCAGACATAAAAATAAAAATAGTGCAGTTTTTACCCCGTCTTAAACAGAAGAGGAGTCTTGATAGGTTCAGCTACTGTCTTGTCGAAGCTAGAAGACTTTGTATTGCATACAGAATTTAGGTATGTCGGGGGGGAAAACTATTGAAAATTATAATCGTAAAAAATTGTGCTTCGGATATCCAAAGATTTTACTTGTTTAAAAAATATATATAAATTACCTGCAATAAAAATGGAATGCAAGTGAGATTGATTCAGATTGCTGTGTTTCAGCAGTGAAACTGTGCTTGGTTGGTGTATGTGTGTGTGTTGTGTAGTTCTCAAGCCTTATAATGTCTCTCAAAACTGCAAAAATGTTAGGTTAGAGGTCAATCAATGGAAATAATTACAGTGGTTGCATCTGAACGGCCTCCTGTCCCCTGTAGTGCACATCGTTTGACCAGAGCACATGGCTCTGCTCAAAAGTAGTGGACACGTTCAGTGTTTCATACTAAAAAGAAAGAAAACACACTATTTATATATAAATACATGCTTATGAGGCTTTGAAGACATGAGCATATAAGTAGGTCTACAGTACATTTCCTAGATGTTGTCTGTCAACATTTGTACATTTTGTGCACCTTAATATTACTGAGGAAGAACTGAGAATTAATTATAAACTGGGTGGTTCGAGCCCTGAATGCTGATTGTCTGACAGCCGTGGTATATCAGACCATATACCATGGGTATGACAAAACATATATATTTTTAAAGTTGGTAACCAGTTTATAATAGCAATAAGGCACCTCGGGGGTTTGTGGTACATGGTACAATATACCACAGCTAAGGGCTGTATCCAGGCAGTCCATGTTGCGTTGTGTCTAAGAACAGCCCTTAGCCGTGGTATATTGGCCATATAGCAGACCCTCTCAGGCCTTATTGCTTAAATATACAATATATACAAATATGTAATGATACATAAATACTGAATACATAATGTGATTGTCATCCATTCATTTTCTCTTCAGAATGACAAGTGAAAAGCTATAGTGACTTATTATGGTCCTGGAAAGCCCTTCTACTGAGAAAGAAATATGATATGTTCTTGTAAAATAAATATGACGTTCCTTTTACTTGTAAAATAAATATGAGATGTCCTTCTACTTGTAAAAAATAAATATGTTGTCATGCACATACATTTAATTAACTGTGGTAGTAATTCATTTCATTAATGTATAGTTTTATGTAATGAAAAAGCAATACTTATGTGAGTGTTTTTCTGTACTGAGATGCGTGCTGCTCTGTGCTTAAAGCTCGTGTTTTCTTGGGAAAGCTTCAGGTCTGTAATACTATGCAAAAAAACATACATGTAGCTCCTTTAAAGAAACCTTATAAAGGTGTTTTATAATTTAACCAGTAGTTTTGAAAGTAGTGCTCATGAGCCAAAACGGGTTGGTGAAAATGGTGCATAACGTCATCCCTTTCGTATGATGCTGTGCACAACGTCATCCCTTTCATATGATGCTGTGCACAACGTCATCCCTTTCATATGATGCTGTGCACAACGTCCTCCCTTTCGTATGATGCTGTGCACAACGTCATCCCTTTCATATGATGCTGTGCACAACATCATCCCTTTCATATGATGCTGTGCACAACGTCATCCCTTTCATATGATGCTGTGCACAACGTCATCCCTTTCATATGATGCTGTGCACAACGTCCTCCCTTTCGTATGATGCTGTGCACAACGTCATCCCTTTCGTATGATGCTGTGCACAACGTCATCCCTTTCATATGATGCTGTGCACAACGTCATCCCTTTCGTATGATGCTGTGCACAACGTCCTCCCTTTCATATGATGCTGTGCACAACGTCATCCCTTTCGTATGATGCTGTGCACAACGTCATCCCTTTCATATGATGCTGTGCACAACGTCATCCCTTTCATATGATGCTGTGCACAACGTCATCCCTTTCGTATTATGCTGTGCACAACGTCCTCCCTTTCGTATGATGCTGTGCACAACGTCCTCCCTTTCGTATGATGCTGTGCACAACGTCATCCCTTTCGTATGATGCTGTGCACAACGTCCTCCCTTTCGTATGATGCTGTGCACAACGTCATCCCTTTCGTATGATGCTGTGCACAACGTCATCCCTTTCGTATGATGCTGTGCACAACATCATCCCTTTCGCATGATGCTGTGCACAACGTCATCCCTTTCGTATGATGCTGTGCACAACGTCATCCCTTTCGCATGATGCTGTGCACAATGTCCTCCCTTTCATATGATGCTGTGCACAACGTCCTCCCTTTCGTATGATGCTGTGCACAACGTCCTCCCTTTCGTATGATGCTGTGCACAACGTCATCCCTTTCGTATGATGCTGGGCACAACGTCATCCCTTTCGTATGATGCTGTGCACAATACGCAATACTAAGCCTTGTCTCAAGATAGTAGGTTGGTGGTTGAAGATTTCCCTCTAGTGGTTTGGGGGCTGTGCTTTGGCAAAGTGGATGGGGTGATATCCTGCCTGTTTGGCCCTGTCCGGGGGCATCGTCGAACAGGGCCGCAGTGTCTCCTGACCCCTCCTGTCTCAGCCTCCAGTATTGATGCTGCAGTAGATTATATGTCGGGGGGCTAGGGTCAGTCTGTTAAATCTGGAGTATTTCTCCTGTTATTATCCGGTTTCCTGTGTGAATTTAAGTATGCTCTCTCTAATTTTCTCTCTCTCTTTTACTATCCCTTTCTCTTTCTTTCTCTCGGAGGACCTGAGCCGTAGGACCATGCCTCAGGACTACCTGGCCTGATGACTCCTTGCTGTCCCCAGTCCACCTGCCTGTGCTGCTGATCCAGTTTAAACTGTTCTGCCTGCGGCTATGGAACCCTGACCTGTTCACCAGACGTGCTACCTTGTCCCAGACCTGCTGTTTTCAACTCTCTAGAGACAGCAGGTGCGGTAGAGATACACTGAATGATCGGCTATGAAAAGCCAACTGACACTTACTCCTGAGGTGCTGACCTGTTGCACCCTCTACAACCACTGTGATTATTATTATTTGACCCTGCTGGTCATCTATGAACATTTGAACATCTTGGCCAAGTTCTGTTATAATCTCCACCCGGCACAGCCAGAAGAGGACTGGCCACCCATCATAGCCTGGTTCCTCTCTAGGTATCTTCATAGGTTTTGGCCTTTCTAGGGTTTTTTTCTTAGCAACCGTGCTTCTACACCTGCATTTCTTGCTGTTTAGGGTTTTAGACTGGGTTTCTATGCAGCACTTTGTGACATCAGCTGATGTAAGAAGGGCTTTATAAATACATTTGCTTGATTAATTGAAATTATAATCCTGAAATTCGTATGATATGTTGCTAATTCCAATTCGTAACAATATGTTACGAATATGTTACAATATGTTACGAATTGGTAAAGGTTGGAAGCTCATACAAATGGTGTTTGATCTACATATGGTCAACACATCATCATTCTCCTTTTTCCTCAAGCAGAGAGCTAGCCATAGTGAATAGATTACCTATTATATTCAGATTCATTATGAGTTGACATTCTATTATGGTATTACAATTGGGTAACATTGAATACCATGTCACTTCAGGTGTCGTGACACAAGCCCACCACTAGAGGTCCCTCGCTCCACACACATGAATGACAGGAAGTGCTATGGACACCCTTTGGCCAAGGATTATGGATATACTGACAAGATATACGTCTCTCCTCCCTAACAATGGGAGTCGTTGTCCACAAAGCGGCACAGCGGGCTGTCTAGCTCCCGCCTATCCTTTCTTTGGATTGGTTGATACATCTCATTATTATAATAATTTTTTGAATATTCAATGAGGGTTGTTGACATCAACCTCCTGTATTCAATGGAGAGAGACGCTATGCTACGAGCCTCATGCCATGAATATGCATAGCCATTTCGAGACAACTCCGATATAAAGTGTTTTTTCCAACTTATATCAGTACACTAGTAACAATTTAAGCATTACAAAACTTCTATTTGATCAAATAAACCTCACGTAGCAAATAACCCATAAATGATTTTGTTGACCAAATTCAACACTCTCTCATTGACAACCATCCAAAAACTCATTGCTTGATGGGTGAAACAACATAAAAACGCCACCTGCTGGAGGGAGACCGATTTGGTGCCGAGTTGGGCCTCTCTCTTCCTCTTCCTCTCTGCTTTGTCACAGTCCTTGTGATTACAGTGGAATGGCTAGATTTACATCATGATGCTTCCACTGAATTATAGTGGAAGCATCATTTAGCATCATTTATAGGCTACTCACCACTGGAGTACTGGGACTTTAACTGAATTAATTATCAGAACTTTAACTGATCTTGTTATAAGAAGTGCTAATCAACTGCTCAAATAGCCTACATTGAGTGTGATGTAGTGTCTGAGGAAACAGATCAGACTGAATCCTGCCAGTAGGAAGAGAGCTACAGTAAAGTCATGTACTGTAGGCTGCACAGTGATACATTCTGGACAGTCTGGAATTGGTTTTAGTGTTCGTGTGTTGCCTAAAAGTTTAGAACTTCCCTACAAATGGTTAACGTATCTCCTCAAGTACTGATGATCTTTTTGGTCATTAAAAAAATGTATATATACATTTCAGGCAGACATGCAAAAGTGTCTGGTCTGACTCCTCCTATCTCGGTCCCTATCTGCGATCTGATTGGTGGATTCAATGGCAAAACTACTCTGATCTTCTGTAGATCCATTATGTTGATACATGATAAATATACATAAGAGTTGTAGATGACAGTGTGCAAGTTTGTGCTTTGATGTGCTCTGATTCATATATGTTTGATTCCTCTGTGTCACTATATAACACCTACAAAAAACAGTTAGCTACGGAAACACAATAGAAAACAGACCAGGGAAAAAAACGAGTTATCAAGCAAGCGAAAGCGAGCAATATATGCCGTTTAGAGATCAATGGAACGCAGACCGCGGGGAAACAGCAAGGATACCATCTAAAAATCAGTTATACAAAGTGGATATTCTTCAAATCTGTCAAAATCTTTGTGTTCTAACAGGCCCACAATGTGGTTGCTACTGTTTTCGCTGCATAATATTTAGAAATAGTCATTTTCGTGATTATAAAAAATGTCTGTTAAATGCTAATTTCTGTTCGTAGAAGCTGGTAGCGTAGCTAGCATATAGAAATCGGTGGTGGTACTTGAAGCCGTTTTTAAGTGTAAGTCAGTTGATTAGTGATGATGACATGAACCTGTATTGGGGTTGACATCCATACAAGCATTTTAATCCTATTTTCACTCCAAAATAGTGTCAAATACACATAAACAATAGCCTAAATGTAGGCTCATTTTTATGGAGGGCAATGAGGAGATTCTGAATGGCGTTGACATGGGATTTCGGTCGAGTTGGATTGGTCTCTTTACCACATCTATAAAGAAAGAGAAAGGTAAGGTCATTACATAGTGTGTACCAGCCCAGGTGCCTGAACACATGTGAATACAATGGTGACCACTCTGCCCAGTGGGCCCTAATTCCAGCAAATACTCAGTCAAATCTTTAAATCCTGATTTACAGATAATTGTAGTGACGGAAGACACTGTGACCTATGCCACACTATGCTACAGTCACTAATAAGCATTACATTACACTTGTTGTTTCAGCATGTGAACCGAACCAACCCATCTGTGTCTGGAGACAGTTTGGGTTGTACCTACACTACTGTTCAAAAGTTTGGGGTCACTTAGAAATGTCCTTGTTTTTGAAAGAAAAGCAATTTTTTTTGTCCATTAAAATAACATGAAAATGATCAGAAATACAGTGTAGACATTGTTAATGTTGTAAATGACTATTGTAGCTGGAGAAGGCTGATTTAAAAAAATTGAATATCTACATAGAGAGGCCCATGTACTTGTCCTCCTCTACTTGTCCTCTACTTGTCCTCTTGCTCAGTTGTGCACCGGGGCCTCCCACTCCTCTTTCTATTCTGGTTAGAGACAGTTTGCGCTGTTCTGTGAAGGGAGTAGTACACAGCGCTGTACGAGATCTTCAGTTTCTTGTACATTTCTCGCATGGAGTAGCCTTAATTTCTCAGAACAAGAATAGACTGAAGAGTTTCAGAAGAATGTTCTTTGTTTCTGGCCATTTTGAGCCTGTAATTGAACCCACAAATGTTGATGCTCCAGATACTCAACTAGTCTAAAGAAGGCCAGTTTTATTGCTTCTTTAATCAGAACAACAGTTTTCAGCTGTGCTAACATAATTGCAAAAGGGTTTTCTAATGATAAATTAGCCTTTTAAAATGATAAACTTGGATTAGCTAACACAACGTGCCATAGCAACACAGGAGTGATATTTGGTGATAATGGGCCTCTGTACACCTATGTAGATATTCCATAAAATATCTGGCGTTTCCAGCTACTATAGTCATTTACTCTTGTTCTCTCTCTCTCAGATACAAGCTGCCCTGCCCCCCTGTTGCCCTCCTTCCCTCTCTCCAGGATAGAGAGGGGCTGGCCTGTGGAGATGGTGCCTATCCAGACAGGAATTCCTTGCCAACCCCTGCTCCCCCTGTGACCCCCGGTGACCTCTAAATTCTGACCCCTTACATCTGACCCACAGCAGTGGCTGTTCGTTTTAGAATCAAATAGAGTAGAATAGAATAGAACAGAGAAAAGGGTTAGGGAGGGATAGTGAGGGGGTCCTACTCACCCAGACCTGTGGTAGCTAGGGAGTGATCATTCTATTAACTCTTGAGTCTCAGAGAACTGCAAACACAGAAAGACAAGGATGAATGAGAGAATAGCTAACAGCAGAATGACAACAGGTCCAGGAACAGATTATTTAGTGGCGTTCAAGTACTTGTTTTTTTTCCCGTTACAGTCACTCTGCACAATTGACAATCTCAGGAAGCGTATTAATAAGATGCACAGCACAACGGCAAACAACACAACCTGGAACTATTGGTCATCACACACCACGCTGAGAGGAGCTCACCTGTTGGCTGGAGTTAGCGGAGGGCGGGGTGACCTCGCTCTGGTCCAATAGGGGGTTGAGGGGGGCGGAGCAGGGCAGGTGAGTGGCGCGCCAGTAGATGTCCAGGTATTCTGCCAGGTGTTCACATGCATCCTCCAGCTGGTTCTCATCCAGGATCACATCAAACATCTCCTGAGAGATGAGATGTTAACACAATGTCAAAAACTAAATGGAAAGCCTCAAGGGAATGCTATTAACACCCCTATCAGCTGAGTGTAAGCCTACCGTTATGCTGGACAGACAGAGTAACGTAGATTGTTGTACAAATAATAGTATTAGTATTATTTTCATTACATACGGGTGGACACTGTGCTAGTTTGTCCCCTGCCATCATCTGTACATTGAGGTGTTTACTTTGAGATTTCCCCCGAGATTTAATGAGCCTCTGAAGAACCTGGGAGAGAAGAGAAAATAATGAACTTGCTGGCTGGCTGACTGACTAACTGGCCGGCTGAATGACTGACTGGCTGGCTGGCTGGCTGAATGACTGACTGACTGACTGGCTAACTGGCTGGCCGGCTGGCTGACTAACTGGCTGGCTGGCTGCCTGGCTGAATGACTAACTGATTGACTGACTGACTGGCTGGCTGAATGACTGGCTGGCAGGCTGGCTGACTAACTGGCTGGCTTAATGACTGACTGGCTGGCTGACTAACTGCCTGGCTGGCTGAATGACTGGCTGGATGGATGGATAACTGGCTGGCTGACAAACTGGCTGGCTGAATGACTGACTGACTGGCTGAATGGCTGGCTGACTAACTGGCTGGCTGGCTGGCTGGCTGGCTGGCTGGCTGGCTGGCTGGCTGGCTGAATGACTGACTGACTGACTGACTGACTGAATGTCTGGCTGGCAGGCTGGCTGACTAACTGGCTTGCTTAATGACTGACTGGCTGGCTGACTAACTGCCTGGCTGAATGACTGGCTGGATGGATAACTGGCTGACTGGCTGGCTGGCTGACTAACTGGCTGGCCGGCTGAATGACTAACTGTCTGGCCGGTTGAATGACTGACTGGCTGGCTGACTACATCACTGACTGGCTGGCTGGCTGGCTGGCAGACTGACTGACTGGCTGGCTCACTGACTGGCTGGCTGACTGCCCTGACTGACTGAATGGTTGGCTGACTGACTGACTGACTGACTGGCTGAATGACTGACTGCCCTGACTGACTGACTGACTGGTTGGCGGACTGACTGGCTGAATGACTGAATGACTGACTAACTGGCTGGCTGACTGACTAACTGGCTGACTGGCTGACTGACTAACTGGCTGACTGGCTGGCTCGCTAACTGACTAACTGGCTGGCTGACTGGCTGACTGACTGACTGACTAACTGGCTGACTGGCTGACTGGCTGACTAACCGTGTACTGGTAGTGGATCAGTCCTTACCTTTGGAGAGGACACCTTAACGTAAATGATGATAGGAGCCAGGGATGTTTTGAGGAGCTGTGCTGGGTGGTTGATAGTGTCTGCGTCCAGAACTACGAGCTGTAGAGTCTTAGCCAGCTCAAAAATCCTCTCAATCTCACTCTGGACCTCAGCTACCACCCCAACACACAGAGCGACAGAGAGAGAGGGCTGAGTACAGAGAAAGTGTGATCTGTCCTGAGTCATATACAGATGTTGGAACTTAATTCGAGACAGTTTGCTACAGCAGGAAAATAATACTAAAGCAACAGGAAATGTGAATCATTATGTGGATTATAATTTATGGCCCTTTTTCTAGGGGTTAATGAATTTTTCATAAGGGAAAATCAAGTGGAAATTACAAACTTCAGAAGCCTTTTTAAATCTCAAATACACTACAAGTTTTACATTTCCTTATTACATGAAAGTTCTGCAACAGTGTGATCAAATTAAGATTCTACACTTGTAGTACATCTATCAACATAGCAGTCTAAACCATGTACTCAGGACTGATAGAGGGTTATTACACATCCTAAATGAAGATGAAAAACAAACAAATGTCTACATTAAAGATGATGAGTGCTGCAGGACAAGTCCTCCTGTTCTTACCAAGACTGGAGCGTGTGTTGGACCTCTCCATGATAGCCTTCTTGTTCAATACAGACCTTTTGGCCAATGACAGATCAGCAGTCACCCGCGTGATAGAGATTCTAAAAACATAGATAGTTAGATGGATGGATGGATTCCATTTTTTTTTACAATATAAGAATACAATTCCAGCCAGACAAGCAGATACACTGGATTCAAAATCATAAAGGATTTTTACAAACACTTATAACACTTATTCCATAGTGTTTCTGGCTGTACCCACCTTCCATCAAACCTGTGTTTCAGGAAGTCAAACAGGGCCTTCTGCATCATGTCTGTTACCTGGGAGACAGAGGGGAGTGTGATGATTGGTTAGGAACAGAGAGAACACTGATCCCCGTGTTGAATCTCTTTCTCTCTCTCCGTCTCTCTCTCCATCTCTCTCTCTCTCTCTGTCGCTCTCTCTCTCTCTCCTCCTCTCTCTCTCTCACCCCCCCCCCCTCTCTCTCTCTCTCTCTCTCTCTCTCCGTCTCCCTCTCTCTCTCTCCTCCTCTCTCTCTCTCACCCCCCTCTCTCTCTCTAGCTTCTCCTCTCCCTGTCTCCACCTGTCTCCCCCGCTTCCTCCCTCTCTCTCCTCCTCTCTCTCTCTCACCCCCCCCCCTCTCTCTCTAGCTTCTCCTCTCCCTGTCTCCACCTGTGTCCCCCGCTTCCTCCCTCTCTCTCCTCCTCTCTCTCTCTCTCACCCCCCCTCTCTCTAGCTTCTCCTCTCCCTGTCTCCACCTGTCTCCCCCGCTTCCTCCCTCTCTCTCCTCCTCTCTCTCTCTCTCTCTCTCAGCCCCCCCCTCTCTCTAGCTTCTCCTCTCCCTGTCTCCACCTGTCTCCCCTGCTTCCTCCCTCTCTGAAATACTTAGAAAGTGAAGGAACACAAATCTGTATGGTGTATTAAATAAAGGACAGAACTTCGTGTGTGGCCTGTTTTTGTGACCATTAGGAAGTAGAAAACATGGATCTGAGTGTTCCTTCCTTTCTTCCTTCATCTGCAGACATGTTAGTCTGACTGGCTGTGGAGCTTAGAGAGAGATGTTCGTCTGACTGGCTGTGGAGCTTAGAGAGAGATGTTAGTCTGACTGGCTGTGGAGCTTAGAGAGAGATGTTAGTCTGACTGGCTGTGGAGTTTAGAGAGAGATGTTAGTCTGACAGGTTGTGGAGCTTAGAGAGAGATGTTAGTCTGACTGGCTGTGGAGCTTAGAGAGATATGTTAGTCTGACTGGCTGTGGAGCATAGAGAGAGATGTTAGTCTGACAGGCTGTGGAGCTTAGAGAGAGATGTTAGTCTGACTGGTTGTGGAGCTTAGAGAGAGATGTTTGTCTGACAGGCTGTGGAGCTTAGAGAGAGAGATGTTAGTCTGACAGGCTGTGGAGCTTAGAAAGAGATGGAAAATGAATGTCTTGTGAAATAGGGGATACAACCAAGCACTCCTCCTGCTTCTGCTCTCCTGCTGTCTATGGGAGAGAGTGAGAGAGAAAGAGAGAGTGAGAGAGTCAGAGAGAGGCTGATGTATGCCTCTGGAGCATCCACAAAACACATTTCACCAGAGAAATGCATAAATATTTCATAGACACACAAAACAAACTGCTTGTCTCTCAGTCTGCATCCACACAGGAGAGAGAGAGAGAGAAAATGTTGAAGCATGGAGAGATTTGATGAAATTATAAGCCTTATTGTTGTGCAGATTTGTTTGTTGGGCTAAGAAGCTCAATACAGTCACATTGATGACAGTATCATCTTATATCCCATTCCCGACATAACCTACACATCATCTACTCTATATATTGTGCATGTACATCAGGCTGGGATTGTGAGTGGGCAGTACATATTCTTACTGTATCATAATGTAGTGTCATTTTGGCTCCCGAGTGGAGCAGTGGTCTAAGGCACTGCATCTCAGTGATTGAGGTGTCACTACAGACACCCTGGTTCGAATCCAGGCTGTATCACAACTGGCCGTGATTGGGAGTCCCATAGGGTGGCGCACAATTGGCCCAGTGTCGTCCGAGTTTGGCCAGTGTAGGCTGTCATTGTAAATAAGAATTTGTTATTAACTGACTTGCCTAGTTAAATTAAATAAAAAATCTTAATGGGCCAATAAAATCTTAAAGGTTAATGGGCCAAGGAAGGTGTGGTGCATGTGTGTGTGCGTATCGACCAGCCTCTCACCTCATAGCCTTTCAGTGAGGGCCCCACCAACACCACCGGCCTCATGGAAGGAACAACATCATAGGGTGGGAGATGCTCTGTCTGCAGGGAAGACACACACTGGGCTTGGAACGGGCCAACCACACTGGGCTTGGAATGGGCCAACACACACTGGGCTTGGAATGGGCCAACACACACTGGGCTTGAAACGGGCCAACCACACTGGGCTTGGAACGGGCCAACACCCACTGGGCTTGGAACGGGCCAACACCCACTGGGCTTGGAACGGGCCAACCACACTGGGCTTGGAACGGGCCAACACCCCCTGGGCTTGGAACGGGCCAACACACACTGGGCTTGGAACAGGCCAACACACACTGGGCTTGGAACGGGCCAACACACACTGGGCTTGGAACGGGCCAACACACACTGGGCTTGGAACGGGCCAACACCCACTGGGCTTGGAACGGGCCAACACACACTGGGCTTGGAACAGGCCAACACACACTGGGCTTGGAACAGGCCAACACACACTTTGGAGCATAACTAGAACCCTGAGTTTTACTATGTTTTTAGTAAGGCCCTGGTCAGATCATGTAGTTAGGGATAACTCTGGGCCCTAAGCGTAACCCTCCAGTCATTGAGATTAGAATCTACCAGTGTCATCAACTAAGAGCAAAACAGTTCGTAGTAGAGAGTATGTTATGACACAGCTATTCTTAATTCTAGCTCTGATACACAGTAGAATCATCTGCATTACAAACATACCTGCTTCTGCTTCTGTTTGGCTTGTAAAAACAAGAGAAAACCCATTTAGCATGAAAGCTGAGAGCAGATGGTGTAGTGTCTGAAGACAGGATATCCTGTAGCAACCTTCCAGACCCTTTCGTATTCATCCAGTAAAATGCAACAACACTGTCAGGGTTGGAATCAGATTTTCAGCATCCTTCCTGAATTGACTCAATTGAAATGGAGTTGACCTCAACTCTGAATGCGGTGCATTTGGTTGATTGCTCTGAGTTTTAGTCTGGGTTTCTGTAAAGCACTTTGTGACAACTGCTGATGTAAATAGAGCTCTATCAAAAAAATATGATTTATTGAATGATTATGAATAAACATGCTTTGCTACATAATGAAAAGCAATTGATTCTGGTATGAGGGAGAAGGAGGAGGTCAGTCACCCAACAGCTGTCACTCACCTGCACTAGGTGGTGTGGTCAGTCACCCAACAGCAGTCACTCACCTGCACTAGGTGGTGTGGTCAGTCACCCAACAGCAGTCACTCACCTGCACTAGGTGGTGTGGTCAGTCACCCAACAGCAGTCACTCACCTGCACTAGGTGGTGTGGTCAGTCACCCAACAGCTGTCACTCACCTGCACTAGGTGGTGTGGTCAGTCACCCAACAGCTGTCACTCACCTGCACTAGGTGGTGTGGTCAGTCACCCAACAGCAGTCACTCACCTGCACTAGGTGGTGTGGTCAGTCACCCAACAGCTGTCACTCACCTGCACTAGGTGGTGTGGTCAGTCACCCAACAGCAGTCACTCACCTGCACTAGGTGGTGTGGTCAGTCACCCAACAGCAGTCGCTCACCTGCACTAGGTGGTGTGGTCAGTCACCCAACAGCAGTCGCTCACCTGCACTAGGTGGTGTGGTCAGTCACCCAACAGCTGTCACTCACCTGCACTAGGTGGTGTGGTCAGTCACCCAACAGCTGTCACTCACCTGCACTAGGTGGTGTGGTCAGTCACCCAACAGCTGTCACTCACCTGCACTAGGTGGTGTGGTCAGTCACCCAACAGCAGTCACTCACCTGCACTAGGTGGTGTGGTCAGTCACCCAACAGCTGTCACTCACCTGCACTAGGTGGTGTGGTCAGTCACCCAACAGCAGTCGCTCACCTGCACTAGGTGGTGTGGTCAGTCACCCAACAGCTGTCACTCACCTGCACTAGGTGGTGTGGTCAGTCACCCAACAGCAGTCACTCACCTGCACTAGGTGGTGTGGTCAGTCACCCAACAGCTGTCACTCACCTGCACTAGGTGGTGTGGTCAGTCACCCAACAGCTGCCACTCACCTGCACTAGGTGGTGTGGTCAGTCACCCAACAGCTGTCACTCACCTGCACTAGGTGGTGTGGTCAGTCACCCAACAGCAGTCACTCACCTGCACTAGGTGGTGTGGTCAGTCACCCAACAGCTGTCACTCACCTGCACTAGGTGGTGTGGTCAGTCACCCAACAGCAGTCACTCACCTGCACTAGATGGTGTGGTCAGTCACCCAACAGCTGTCACTCACCTGCACTAGATGGTGTGGTCAGTCACCCAACAGCTGTCACTCACCTGCACTAGGTGGTGTGGTCAGTCACCCAACAGCTGTCACTCACCTGCACTAGGTGGTGTGGTCAGTCACCCAACAGCAGTCACTCACCTGCACTAGGTGGTGTGGTCAGTCACCCAACAGCTGCCACTCACCTGCACTAGGTGGTGTGGTCAGTCACCCAACAGCTGTCACTCACCTGCACTAGGTGGTGTGGTCAGTCACCCAACAGCAGTCACTCACCTGCACTAGGTGGTGTGGTCAGTCACCCAACAGCAGTCACTCACCTGCACTAGGTGGTGTGGTCAGTCACCCAACAGCAGTCACTCACCTGCACTAGGTGGTGTGGTCAGTCACCCAACAGCTGTCACTCACCTGCACTAGGTGGTGTGGTCAGTCACCCAACAGCAGTCACTCACCTGCACTAGGTGGTGTGGTCAGTCACCCAACAGCTGTCACTCACCTGCACTAGGTGGTGTGGTCAGTCACCCAACAGCAGTCACTCACCTGCACTAGGTG
The DNA here is from genome assembly GCF_002021735.2 of Oncorhynchus kisutch. Classification (NCBI taxonomy): domain Eukaryota; kingdom Metazoa; phylum Chordata; class Actinopteri; order Salmoniformes; family Salmonidae; genus Oncorhynchus; species Oncorhynchus kisutch. The sequence goes on along the minus strand of NC_034190.2, from coordinate 76,814,257 downwards.
GTGTGGTCAGTCACCCAACAGCTGTCACTCACCTGCACTAGGTGGTGTGGTCAGTCACCCAACAGCTGTCACTCACCTGCACTAGGTGGTGTGGTCAGTCACCCAACAGCAGTCACTCACCTGCACTAGGTGGTGTGGTCAGTCACCCAACAGCAGTCACTCACCTGCACTAGGTGGTGTGGTCAGTCACCCAACAGCTGTCACTCACCTGCACTAGGTGGTGTGGTCAGTCACCCAACAGCAGTCACTCACCTGCACTAGGTGGTGTGGTCAGTCACCCAACAGCTGTCACTCACCTGCACTAGGTGGTGTGGTCAGTCACCCAACAGCAGTCACTCACCTGCACTAGGTGGTGTGGTCAGTCACCCAACAGCTGTCACTCACCTGCACTAGGTGGTGTGGTCAGTCACCCAACAGCTGTCACTCACCTGCACTAGGTGGTGTGGTCAGTCACCCAACAGCTGTCACTCACCTGCACTAGGTGGTGTGGTCAGTCACCCAACAGCTGTCACTCACCTGCACTAGGTGGTGTGGTCAGTCACCCAACAGCTGTCACTCACCTGCACTAGGTGGTGTGGTCAGTCACCCAACAGCTGTCACTCACCTGCACTAGGTGGTGTGGTCAGTCACCCAACAGCAGTCACTCACCTGCACTAGGTGGTGTGGTCAGTCACCCAACAGCTGTCACTCACCTGCACTAGGTGGTGTGGTCAGTCACCCAACAGCAGTCACTCACCTGCACTAGGTGGTGTGGTCAGTCACCCAACAGCTGTCACTCACCTGCACTAGGTGGTGTGGTCAGTCACCCAACAGCTGTCACTCACCTGCACTAGGTGGTGTGGTCAGTCACCCAACAGCTGTCACTCACCTGCACTAGGTGGTGTGGTCAGTCACCCAACAGCTGTCACTCACCTGCACTAGGTGGTGTGGTCAGTCACCCAACAGCTGTCACTCACCTGCACTAGGTGGTGTGGTCAGTCACCCAACAGCAGTCACTCACCTGCACTAGGTGGTGTGGTCAGTCACCCAACAGCTGTCACTCACCTGCACTAGGTGGTGTGGTCAGTCACCCAACAGCTGTCACTCACCTGCACTAGGTGGTGTGGTCAGTCACCCAACAGCTGTCACTCACCTGCACTAGGTGGTGTGGTCAGTCACCCAACAGCTGTCACTCACCTGCACTAGGTGGTGTGGTCAGTCACCCAACAGCTGTCACTCACCTGCACTAGGTGGTGTGGATCTCCAACCCGACGACGAGTTCGCTGCTTTCCTGCAGGACAACAACATGGGGCCGATGAGCAAGACGAGGATTCAAGGACTATACAAGTACCTTACCTCTCCTTGAATCATCTCCTTGAACCCTCCCCTTGCATCCTTATGATACTCAAGGAATCGTTTAAAAGTCCTTGTTGAAGTTTTGAGGAGGCAGGGAGAGGATTGTAGAAGACGACACAGGGAATAGAGGAAAGACTACTGAGAAAGAGACTCGGGATGTAGCAGGGAGAGACGATGAACCCTGACCTCTGGGCCTGTTTCTGTTCCTGTTTGATCCGCATGGCCTCCAGTTTCACTGGGCTGGGGATGAAAGTTATGTCTGCCCCTTCCTTCACCAGCCGACCAATCCACCAGTCATTGCTGTATTTCTGCAAAGAGACAAAAATGGATTCCAGTCAAGTCCAAATGAAACTGTTGTCACTGCTGTTTCGACAGTATGGCAGCAGTGGTAGTAACTGCTGTGATAGAGATGCCTGTGGTTGTCATGGCCATACATATTGTGAATGTGTAAGGACTGGGTTCCAATAGCTACTGTTTAAGATAACTGCAACAACTAAAGAAATGTCATTCTAGTGGTGATGGTGAGGACGTGATAGTGATCGTTGATAATGACGCCTACTGAACTCCTCTCACCTCTTTTATGTGTATAAAGTCTTTGGTTTCAAAGTTGATAGCAGCACCTTGGACAGGACAGTCAGCATCTAGAGCACCACAGTAGCTCACGTTGGTCTTCACTGCAAATGCTACGGGTTTTGACTGGGGAGGACAGACAGATACATAAAACAGTGTTTACGAAAGGATGCATTGACCTGACAATATCTCATCCTATGGTGGACTTTCCTTGGGTCTCTTCTTGGCTCTCTGGACCTGACTAAACACAGCTTTATTTTTATATTCAACCTTTATTTTACCAGGTAAATTGCCTGAGAACAAGTTCACATTTACAGATGTAGGATCTGAATTTGATCACTCTTTTGTTGCTGAGAATTGTCCGGCGCAAACTTGTAATGTATTCAAGGTTTTAAAAGGCTTCAAAAGTTAGTAATTTCCCATTTAAAATGTCCAACACTCATTATAATCCACATAATAATGCACAGTTCCTGTTGCTGCAGGATTATTTTCCTGCTGTAGCAAACTGGCTCAAATTAAGATCCTACATCTGTTCGACCTGAGGAATAGTTGCAGGGGAGAAAAGAGGTTGAAGAAGTGTTACTCACCTTAGCTCTCTCCATCTACAGTTTGGCCTGATTAAACTCCTGTTTACGTAAACAAGCTAATTAACTAACTAAACTCCTGACTCTACTAACCCTGGCTCTCTAGGCCTGACTATCGGGTGAAGGAGAGGTTGCCTTCTTTGGCTCTCTCTCTCGAATGCGAGAACATTGCCTTTACATTTCTAGCATGTTGGCTCTCTCCAACTGACTAGGGGTTAGAAGCCAGGTTACCTACCTTGGCTCTCTCCAGCTGCAGTTGGGCCTGGCGCTCGGCTTCTAGCCGAGACGCCTCCGGGTCGTCCTCCAGGGAACACGTCGGAATCTGAGGGTCTACTAGTGTAGGAATCAGCTGAACCCTAGAGAGAGAGAGAGAGAGAGAGAGAGAGAGAGAGAGAGAGAGAGAGAGAGAGAGAGAGAGAGAGAGAGACGAGAGGAGAGAGAGAGAGAGAGAGAGAGAGAGAGAGAGAGAGAGAGAGAGAGGAGAGAGAGAGAGAGAGAGAGAGAGAGAGAGAGAAGAGAGAGAGAGAGAGGAGAGAGAGAGAGAGAGAGAGAGAGAGAGAGAGAGAGAGAGAGAGAGGTTCAGAGCGAGAGGTTCAGAGAGAGAGAGAGAGACAGAGAGAGAGAGAGAGAGAGAGAACAGAAGGTTTACAAATAAATTATGCTAAGACTCCATGTTTTCAAATTATCAACCAAGATGATATCAGTCTAAATAACTTGCTACTTGATCTAAAAACACCTACTAAGGCCAAATCCCTCAAAGTAGCCCATTGCGTCACTGAGTTGATAACCTGTCTGGCCTGGCCCTGGACCCATGTGACCTGTCTGGCCTGGCCCTGGATCCATGTGACCTGTCTGGCCTGGCCCTGGCCCTGGACCCATGTGACCTGTCTGGCCTGGCCCTGGACCCATGTGACCTCTGGCCTTGCCCTGGACCCATGTGACCTGTCTGGCCTGGCCCTGGACCCATGTGACCTGTCTGGCTTGGCCCTGGACCCATGTGACCTGTCTGGCCTTGCCCTGGACCCATGTGACCTCTGGCCTTGCCCTGGACCCATGTGACCTGCGTAGCTACTGCCAGTTCCAGTTCATGTTAAGTTCCTGTAGTGCTTTCCAATGCAGTTGTGTCTGAGGAGCGTGTGTGTGAGGTGAAGACTTTAACAACATACATTTACTAATGTTCCTCTGTCTATAAACAGTGAGATTCTGCCACACCATGCTTTAACTTCCCATCTAAACAGTATTATCAGGTTCATATCACCCACCAACAGTCAGTCACCACACAATGTGCTGCTCTTAGATGGTGCATAGATGGTGTGATGGTGCATAGATGGTGTGTCCGTTGTTCCGTTTTCTTGTGTATTTATTGGTGTGTTTTCTATTGGTTGGTGTAATAACGTTTCCCTATGGGGGAGTAATAAAGTACTATCTTATCTCAGCCATAACTTTGGAGACATGAACCGGATAACCAGGGTAGGTATCAAGTTAAGCCATTCAAATACCTCAACACCTTCTGAAAGAAACCTGGGAAGAGCATCACATCTATAGCAGAAGACATTGATTCCCTCATCGTATTGGCTCACTGTCAGCTAAACCTGTCATGGGTAAAAATAGATCTGCCCCTCGGCACCTCCTCAGTCAGTCTGAAACCCAGCGTGCTGTACACTCACCGTCACCATCCTTCAATCCCCCCCATCTCTTCTCATTCCCAGCTGACCCACACACACACGAGAGGAAGACTGACTCCCCCCATGCCAGACTGATACACAGCCACACACCACTGCCAAATATAGCTCAATAACAACGGCACAGTGGCAGGCAGTAGCCTCTCCACCCTTCCCTCCCTTTCTCCTCTCCCAATTTTTTTTGTCAGTCTCGATCCAGAGCCCAGATTTTTTCACCCCCACTCACCTTCTTTCCCCTCTCCCTCCATACCCCCCCCCCCCCCCCCCCCCCCCCCCCCTCCCATCCTAAACACACCAGGCTGGAACCAGCGATCCAGAGACCAGTGTGGATATCATTTAAATATCAAAGTGAGCCGGAGGGGCTTGGATCTAAAGATACTTCCCCAACAGGAAGAAACAAAGCTGAATTAACAAGAAAGTTCAGTTTGGTTAATAGTGCTGCGGATGGGAACAATACATAATAGACTGAGTTTTAACACATCATCTATAATTGTATGTTAAACACTTTATAACTGGTAATAAGCAACTATGAGACTTTATAATGCCTTATAATAATGATTATTAGTGTTGCGGATGGGAGTGACTAATACACTGAATGCCTTTCTGCTTGCAGTAATGCCCTCCGTCTATACGCCATCCTGTAGGCTTAGTTAATTCATTATTGATATCCATAGAGCCGAAGCACCTCTAGACTTTTGGGGGCCTCCCCTCCACCTTGCGGGTAAAACATTGTTGAAAGACTATTTTTGAGTAAAGTTACTATTATTACTCATCTCTGTGTCCTGCGCCTGACTCCGTCTTACCCACATCACCTAGACTCTGATAGAAACAAGCACCAAAACCATGATGGCTCCAGAGGGTTAAATAGGGAAATAATTCAAACGTAATGGGGACCAGGTGTGTACAATACAGACAAAACAAATGGAAAAAGAAATGTAGATCGGTGGAGGCTAGAAAGCCGGTGACGTTGTGACATGGCTAGACTACTTTACCTAACAACATAAAACATGTCAGCTGACACGGGATAATTTAGTGGTTGTCAGTGACCGACATAACAAGTGGACAGCTGATGATGGCTGATGCAGAACCAAATGTAGAAATTGCACCTGGTGTATTCCACTTTTCTCACTTTTTGGGAGCCCGACTGAGTTCCTTAAGAAAAGGTTCTGCATAGAAGAGACGTGGACATGTATATAGAAAAACACAGTAACCAAAACGCATGACGTCACATACTGTAGAAGGGATTCTTATAAGAGACCTTTATCCACTAACCATATCCATTCTGGTGCAGAAGGAGAACACTGAAAACTAGATAGAGATATGGCTCTTGCAGAAAAGAAGAAGGTAATCAATATAATGCTAGAGACCAACACTACTTCTACGTAATCAATCATGTTTAATCAATGTAGCAGTTTTAAATCAAATATCCTGTTATTCAAAAAAATAATAATAATCATGGCTCATGTCATGTTTATATGCTATCTGAGGGGCCCGACCTTGGTGTCATAGAATATTCCGATTTTCACTTCTCCGCTCTGTGAATCTTAGCAGTACAAAACCTGTGGTTCGCTTTGCAGAGAACTATTTATTGTCAAACACTCAAACTCCAGTTGAATGAGATAATTTCCCGATTTGAACAATTATCCAAAGCTTGGGCCACTGTGTTGTTCAGAAGACTACTGTAGGCTACCTTCAGTGCAGACACAAGTCACAAAACCTTTAATTCCTTTTCTTCCCCTCAGAAAAAACATGAGCCTTTAACAACAATCACCGTATCTAATACCAGAGCTTTTAAAGATCACCTAAAAGACCTAGCTGCCAACCACAAAACACTGAGATCAGATCAATACAGTCATATAATACTGGGAGAGACACAGGATCCTAGAAGGGGATGACATTCAGAGAGATGGTTATATGTATATGATTGCCATAGCCTGAGGGCCATCCCATGACCATTCATTCCCTGAAGAATTTACATTGTATGTAACTTAATAGTAATACATAGTGGAACCATCATCATAGTATTTACATTGTATATAACTGACAGTAATACATAGTGGAACCATCATCATAGTATTTACATTGCATATAACTGACAGTATGTAACGAATCTCCTCTTCGTCGGAGGAAGAGTACGAAGGATCGGACCAATATGCAGCATGGTACGTGTCCATGTTGATATTTATTAACACTGAACACAAAAAAACAAAATAACAAGGAGAACGAACGAAAACGAAACAGTTCTGTCTGGTGAAGACACAGAGACAGAAAATAATCACCCACAACTAAAATGGGGAAAACAGGCTGCCTAAGTATGATTCTCAATCAGAGACAACGAACGACACCTGCCTCTGATTGAGAACCATACTATATTAGAGATAGTAATGCTACTAGTGGTAATGGTAGTAGTAGAGATATTAGAGATAGTAATGCTACTAGTGGTAATGGTGGTAGCAGAGATATGAGAGATAGTAATGCTACTCGTGATAGTAGAGATATTAGAGATAGTAATGCTACTAGTGGTAATGGTGGTAGTAGAGATATTAGAGATAGTAATGCTACTCGTGGTAATGGTGGTAGTAGAGATAATAGAGATAGTAATGCTACTCGTGGTAGTAGATATATTAGAGATAGTAATGCTACTAGTGGTAATGGTGGTAGTAGATATATTAGAGATAGTAATGCTACTAGTGGTAATGGTGTGAGTAGAGATATTAGAGACAGTAATGCTAGTAGTGGTAATGGTAGTAGTAGAGATATTAGAGACAGTAATGCTACTACTGGTAATGGTGGTAGTAGAGATATTAGAGACAGTAATGCTAGTAGTGGTAATGGTAGTAGTAGAGATATTAGAGACAGTAATGCTACTACTGGTAATGGTGGTAGTAGAGATATTAGAGATAGTAATGCTACTAGTGGTAATGGTAGTAGTAGAGATATTAGAGACAGTAATGCTACTAGTGGTAATGGTGGTAGTAGAGATATTAGAGATAGTAATGCTACTCGTGGTAATGTTGGTAGTAGATATATTAGGGATAGTAATGCTACTAGTGGTAATGGTAGTAGTAGAGATATTAGAGATAGTAATGCTACTCGTGATAGTAGAGATATTAGAAATAGTAATGCTACTAGTGGTAATGGTAGTAGTAGAGATATTAGAGATAGTAATGCTACTAGTGGTAGTAGAGATATTAGAGACAGTAATGCTACTAGTGGTAATGGTGGTAGTAGAGATATTAGAGATAGTAATGCTACTAGTGGTAGTAGAGATATTAGAGATAGTAATGCTACTAGTGGTAGTAGAGATATTAGAGATAGAAATGCTACTAGTGGTAATGGTGGTAGTAGAGATATTTGAGATAGTAATGCTACTAGTGGTAGTAGAGATATTAGAGACAGTAATGCTATTAGTGGTAGTAGAGATATTAGAGATAGAAATGCTACTAGTGGTAATGGTGGTAGTAGAGATATTAGAGATAGTAATGCTACTAGTGGTAGTAGAGATATTAGAGATGGTAATGCTACTAGTGGTAGTAGAGATATTTGAGATAGTAATGCTACTAGCGGTAGTAGAGATATTAGAGATAGAAATGCTACTAGTGGTAGTAGAGATATTAGAGATAGAAATGCTACTAGTGGTAATGGTGGTAGTAGAGATATTAGAGATAGTAATGCTACTAGTGGTAGTAGAGATATTAGAGATAGTAATGCTACTAGTGGTAATGGTGGTAGTAGAGATATTAGAGATAGTAATGCTACTAGTGGTAGTAGAGATATTAGAGATGGTAATGCTACTAGTGGTAGTAGAGATATTTGAGATAGTAATGCTACTAGCGGTAGTAGAGATATTAGAGATAGAAATGCTACTAGTGGTAGTAGAGATATTAGAGATAGAAATGCTACTAGTGGTAATGGTGGTAGTAGAGATATTTGAGATAGTAATGCTACTAGTGGTAGTAGAGATATTAGAGACAGTAATGCTACTAGTGGTAGTAGAGATATTAGAGATAGAAATGCTACTAGTGGTAATGGTGGTAGTAGAGATATTAGAGATAGTAATGCTACTAGTGGTAGTAGAGATATTAGAGATGGTAATGCTACTAGTGGTAGTAGAGATATTTGAGATAGTAATGCTACTAGCGGTAGTAGAGATATTAGAGATAGAAATGCTATTATTCAATTTCCCATGTTTTGCCATTTTTTATTTTTTATTCAATTGTTCTTATCATTGACTGTTACCATTTTATTGTTGTTATTTATATTATTTATTCACGTATTTGTATTAATATTTACTATCATTTTATATAATTATTCTTCATTGTTTTATTTTAATGCTTTGCCAATTTTGACGCAATGTTTTTCATGCCAATAAAGCAGCTTGAATTTGAGAGAGAGAGAGAGAGAGAGAGAGACAGAGAGAGAGAGAGAGAGAGAGAGAGAGAGAGAGAGAGAGAGAGAGAGAGAGAGAGAGAGAGAGAGAGAGAGAGAGAGAGAGAGAGAGAGAGAGAGAGAGGGAGAGAGAGAGAGAGAGAGAGAGGGAGAGAGAGAGAGAGAGAGAGAGAGATGAGACTAACTAACACCCTCACAGAATAAAGCCTCTTCTCTTTCACACAGCAACAACTCTTGGCCAAAGAAAATAAACACAAGGTAGTGACATGCAGTAGCAGTAACATAGTCTGTCCAGCAGGTGGAGCTCTCTTAGTAACAGCATGTTATAATACCACTTTCCCCAAATAACAGTTCAGAAATACTCATGGCCTATTTCCATTCAGCCACTCACAGCCACTCAGTTTTCTGAAACCACATTTTTGTTGATTGAGATAACAAGTTTTAGTTTGAAAATGAATTGGTCATAAAAGCTATACATGATAAACCAGATTAATACCTCTCACGACATGCCATAGCACTCTCCAAGCTCATCATTAAACTCGAGACTGAACTCCGCCCTGTGCAACTGCATCCTGGACTTTCTGGACTTCCTGACCGGCCGCCCCCAGGTGATGAAGGTGGTAAACAACACCTCTGCTTCGCTGATCCTCAACCCTGGGGCCCCACAAGGTTGCGTTGCATGCTCAGTCCCCTCCTGTCTCGCTGTTCACCCATGACTGCATGGCCAATGCACGCCTCCAACTCAATCATCAAGTTTGCAGAAGACACTACAGTGTAGGCTTGATTATCAACAACGATGAGTCAGCCTACAGGGGGAGGTGAGGGCTCTGGGAGTGTGGTGCTAGGAAAATAACTTCTCACTCAACGTCAACAAAACAAAGGAGATAATCGTGAACTTCAGGAAACAGCAGAGGGAGCACCCCCCTATTCACATTGATGGGACCGCAGTGGAGAAGGTGGAAAGCTTCAAGTTCCTCAGCATACACATCACGGACAAACTGAAATGGTCCAGCCATACAGACAGTGTGGAGAAGAAGGCGCAACAGCGCTTCTTCAACCTCAGGAGGCTGAAGAAATTTGGCTTGTCACCTAAAACCTCCACAAACTTTTACAGATGCACAATTGAGAGCATCCTGTCGGGCTGTATCACCACCTGGTACGGAAACTACTCCGCACCCAACCGCAGGGCTCTCCAGAGGGTGGTGCGGTCTGCCCAACTCAGCACTTGGGGCAAACTCCCTGCCCTCCAGGACATCAACACCACCCGACGTCACAGGAAGGCCAAAAAGTTAATCAAGGACAACAACCACCCGAGCCACTGCCTGTTCATCCTGCTATCATCCAGAAGGCGAGGTCAGTACAGGTGCATCAAAGCAGGGACCGAGAGACTGAAAAACAGCTTCTATCTCAAGGCCATCAGACTGTTAAATAGCCATCACTAGCACAGAGAGACTGCTTCCTATATACATAGACTTGAAATCACTGGCCACTTTAATAAATGGAACACAAGTCACTTTAATAATGTCTACATATCTTGCATTAATCATCATATATCTATATACTGTCTCCTACTGTATCTTTTTCTATGCCGCTCTGACATTGCCTGTCCGTATATTTTTGTATTCTTAATTCCATTCCTTTACTAGATTTGTGTGTATTGGGTATATGTTGTGTAATGGTTCAATATTACTTGTTAGATATTACTGCACTGCCGGAGATAGAAGCGCAAGCATTTCTCTACACTCACAGTAACATCTGCTAATCATGCGTATGTGACCAATACAATTTGATTTGATTTGTTGTACTATTCTATATCTTTTAACCGAATTGAAACCATTTCATCATTTCCAAACTCAGTATTAACCACAAGTATCTGAAACAAGATAGAAACATGCAAAGTACAAAGTGGAGCAACAAAGTCCAGGGAGGTAAGATGAAAAGACAGACCGTTCCTGTATATCTGATGGGGGAGGGGAGGGGGTACAAAAGGAGGGAGGAAGAGAGGGAGGGGGAATGCTGACGAAGTGAGTGAACAAGAATAGACTTTTTGCTGAGGTAGGTAGAGCACGTGGAAAACATGAGGAAGGGTTGAGCACAAATGAGAGGAGAGAAGGCGAGCTACCAGAGGAGGAGAGAGGGAGGAGAAGAGCATTGGAGCATTAGATTAGATGAAAGGTACCAGATTGGGGGGACAGAGAGCAGATGGAAAGACACACAGGTGGACTGACGCTGAAACAGACACATAGACTGAGTCACGGCAAAGGCAGAGAGAGAGAAAGAGACAAGAGAGCAAGAGAGCAACACAATACCTTATTACCAATTAGTCCTGTAGCGCTCGAGTCGGACATGCTTCTACTGCTGCCTGCTCTCTCTTCCCCTCCATCTCACACATGCAGACCCCCCTCCTGGTGGAACTGTGTTTAGAACCCCTCCCTTTACATTACTCATATTCCCATTGTTTACAACACATCTTCCTCTATATAATAACACTCTATTATCTCTATATGATAACTGTCTATGTGATAACGCTCTATGTCATAACTCTCTATGTGATAACTGTCTATGTGATTACTCTCTGTGATAAATGTCAATGTGATAACTTTCTATGTGATACATGTCTATGTGATAACGCTCTGTGATAACTGTCCATGTGATAGCACAATATGTGATACATGTCAATGTGATAAATGTCTATGTGATTACTCTCTGTGATAAATGTCAATGTGATAACTTTCTATGTGATACATGTCTATGTGATAATGCTCTGTGATAACTGTCCATGTGATAGCACTATATATGTATAATGTATAATGTCTATGTGATTACTCTCTGTGATAAATGTCAATGTGATAACTCTCTATGTGATAACTGTCCATGTGATAACGCTCTGTGATAACTGTCCATGTGATAGCACTATATGTGATAACTCCCAATTTGATAACTCTCTATGTGATAAATGTCTATGTGATTACTCTCTGTGATACATGTCTATGTGATTACTCTCTGTGATACATGTCTATGTGATTACTCTCTGTGATACATGTCTATGTGATTACTCTCTGTGATACATGTCTATGTGATTACTCTCTGTGATACATGTCTATGTGATAACTGTCCATGTGATAGCACTATATGTGATACATGTCAATGTGATAAATGTCTATGTGATTACTCTCTGTGATAAATGTCAATGTGATAACTTTCTATGTGATACATGTCTATGTGATAATGCTCTGTGATAACTGTCCATGTGATAGCACTATATGTGATACATGTCAATGTGATAAATGTCTATGTGATTACTCTCTGTGATAAATGTCAATGTGATAACTCTCTATGTGATAACTGTCCATGTGATAACGCTCTGTGATAACTGTCAATGTGATAACTCTCTATGTGATAACTGTCCATGTGATAACGCTCTGTGATAACTGTCAATGTGATAACTCTCTATGTGATAACTGTCCATGTGATAACTCTCTATGTGATAACTGTCCATGTGATAACGCTCTGTGATAACTGTCCATGTGATAGCACTATATGTGATAACTCCCAATGTGATAACTCTCTATGTGATAAATGTCTATGTGATTACTCTCTGTGATACATGTCTATGTGATTACTTTCTGTGATACATGTCTATGTGATTACTCTCTGTGATACATGTCTATGTGATTACTCTCTGTGATACATGTCTATGTGATAACCCTCTACATGATAACTCTCTATGTGGTAACTCTCTAAATGATAACAGTCTATGTGATATCTCTCTATATGATAACTCTCTATGTAATAACTGTCTATATAATAACTATATTTGTGATATCTGTCTATGTGATAACTGGCTATGTGATAATTGTCTATGTGATAACTGTCTATATGATAACTCTATATATGATAACTCTGCACATATGATAACACTCTATATAATAACTGTCTATATGATAACTCTCTATATGTTAACGCTCTATGTGATAACTTTCTATGTAATAACTATCTATGTGATAACTCTCTATGTGACAACTTTCTATGTGATAACGCTCTGTGTGATAACTCCCTATGTGATAACTGTCTATATGATAGCTCCCTGTATGATAACTGTGTATATGATAACCCTCTACATGATAACTCGCTATGTGATAACTCTCTGAATGATAACAGTCTATGTGATACCTCTCTATATGATAACTCTCTATGTAATAACTGTCTATATAATAACTGTATATGTGATAACTGTCTAAATAATAACTATATATGTGATAACTGTCTATGTGATAACTCTCTATGTGATAATGCTATATGTGATAACTGTCTATATGATAGCTCCCTGTATGATAACCCTCTACATGATAACTCTCTATGTGATAACTCTCTGAATGATAACAGTCTATGTGATACCTCACGATATGATAACTCTCTATGTAATAACTGTCTATATAATAACTATATTTGTGATATCTGTCTATGTGATAACTGGCTATGTGATAATTGTCTATGTGATAACTGTCTATATGATAACTCTATATATGATAACTCTGCACATATGATAACACTCTATATAATAACTGTCTATATGATAACGCTCTATGTGATAACTTTCTATGTAATAACTATCTATGTGATAACTCTCTATGTGACAACTTTCTATGTGATAACACTCTGTGTGATAACTCTCTATGTGATAATGCTCTATGTGATAACTGTCTATATGATAGCTCCCTGTATGATAACTGTGTATATGATAACCCTCTACATGATAACTCTCTACGTGATAACTCTCTGAATGATAACAGTCTATGTGATACCTCTCTATATGATAACTCTCTATGTAATAACTGTCTATATAATAACTATATATGTGATAACTGTCTAAATAATAACTATATATGTGATAACTGTCTATGTGATAACTGTCTATGTGATAATGCTATATGTGATAACTGTCTATATGATAGCTCCCTGTATGATAACCCTCTACATGATAACTCTCTATGTGATAACTCTCTGAATGATAACAGTCTATGTGATACCTCACGATATGATAACTCTCTATGTAATAACTGTCTATATAATAACTATATATGTGATAACTGTCTAAATAATAACTATATATGTGATAACTGTCTATGTGATAACTCTCTATGTGATAATTGTCTATATGATAACTCTTTATATGATAACTCCCTATATGATAACTCTATATATGTTAACGCTCTATGTGATAACTCTCTATGTGATAAATGTCTATGTGATAACTGTCCATGTGATAGCACTCTATGTGATAACTCTCTATGTGATAATGCTCTATGTGATAACTCTCTATATGATAGCTCTCTATATGATAACTGTATATGATAACACGCTACATGATAACTCTCTATGTGATAACTCTCTAAATGATAACAGTCTATGTGATACCTCTCTATATGATAACTCCCCATGTAATAACTGTCTATATAATAACTATATGTGTGATAACTCTCTATGTAATAACTGTCTATATAATAACTATATGTGTGATAACTCTCTATGTAATAACTGTCTATATAATAACTATATATGTGATAACTCTCTATGTGATAACTCTCTGTGATAATTGTCTATCTGATAACTGTCTATGCGATATCACTCCATGTGATAACTTATCTACATGATAATGCTCTATGTGATAACTTTCTATGTAATAACTGTCTATATGATAACTGTCTATGTGATAACTATCTATGTGATAACTATCTATGTGATAACTGTCTATATGATAACTGTCTATGCGATATCACTCCATGTGATAACTTATCTACATGATACTGCTCTATGTGATAACTTTCTATGTAATAACTGTCTATATGATAACTGTCTATGTGATAACTATCTATGTGATAACTATCTATGTGATAACTGTCTATATGATAATGCTCTATGTGATAACTTTCTATGTAATAACTCTAATATGATAACTCTCTATGTGACAACTTTCTATGTGATAACGCTCTGTGTGATAACTATCTATGTGATAACTCTCTATGTGATAACTATCTATGTGATAACTCTAACCAACTCCAGTAGCAGAGAGTGGTTGGTATTCATGGGGGAACAAATAGTGGCTTAGCCTAACATGGCGCCTTATTCCTCATGAAGTGCATACCTTCCATAGTGTACTGTAGTGCACTAAATGTAGTGCCCTATATAGTAAATAAGGAGCATTATCTATGGAATAGGGAATCATTTCAGATTGGCCAACTGCATTCATTAGGCACAGAACCTCCATAACTGAACAAAGAGGGCTAGGTGTTATGTAGCAAAATAATAATTATGTAGTAATGACCAACAGAGAGATGAAGACTATAGTCCATAACAGCCATGATACATTTGCTTTATAGCTCTGCTAATTGGCTGTGTGGTTCACCATTCTTCATCGGCAAAGTGCTGAATTTACAATTCTACTACGGCGACAGCCTGGTCCTACCTCTATAGCTTCCAGCATCCTCTCTCTTACAGACACAGACACAGACAAAGACACAGACACAGACAGAAAGCAGGGCAGGTTTCAGTGTGGATGCCCAGTGCTGCACCATTCTCCTGACAAAGAGGTGATGCATGGAGCTATAGAGATGCAAGGGATGAGTCAGCATCATGGAACTATAGAGATGCAGGGGATGAGTCAGCATCATGGAACTATAGAGATGCAGGGGATGAGTCAGCATCATGGAACTATAGAGATGCAGGGGATGAGTCAGCATCATGGAACTATAGAGATGCAGGGGATGAGTCAGCATCATGGAACTATAGAGATGCAGGGGATGAGTCAGCATCATGGAACTATAGAGATGCAGGGGTTGAGTCAGCATCATGGAGCTATAGAGATGCAGGGGATGAGTCAGCATTATGGAGCTATAGAGATGCAAGGGATGAGTCAGCATCATGGAACTATAGAGATGCAGGGGATGAGTCAGCATCATGGAACTATAGAGATGCAGGGGATGAGTCAGCATCATGGAGCTATAGAGATGCAGGGGATGAGTCAGCATCATGGAGCTATAGAGATACAAGGGATGAGTCAGCATCATGGAGCTATAGAGTTGCAGGGGATGAGTCAGCATCATGGAGCTATAGAGATGCAGGGTGATGAGTCAGCATCATGGAACTATAGAGATGCAGGGGATGAGTCAGCATCATGGAACTATAGAGATGCAGGGGATGAGTCAGCATCATGGAACTATGGAGATGCAAGGGATGAGTCAGCATCATGGAACTATAGAGATGAAGGGGATGAGTCAGCATCATGGAGCTAT